>NW_027187374.1:15264153-15310088 GCF_028583685.1 Petaurus breviceps papuanus
ACACACACACACACACACACACACACACACACACACACACACACACAAAACCTAGCTGTGTGACTTTGGGCAAGTCACTTAACCCCATTTGCCCTCCAAAAAAAAATGTCACCAGATTGCCATCTGCTCAATCAAATTCCTTGAAAAAGCTATCTATATTCACTGCTCCCAGTTCTTCTCTCATTTATTCTTTTTTAAAATCGTATTTTAGTTTTCCCCAATTACATGTTAAAATAACTTTTTAAAAAAGATTTGAGTTCTCTCCGAGAAGGTAAGCAATCCAATATAGTTTAGATGTGTGCAGTCATTCAATTTTACACTCTTGTTTCTGACTTCATCACTCTGCTGACAATGGTCTCCAAAGTACCAAGGATGTCTTATTACTAAATCTGATTTTTCCTTCTTAGTCCTAATCCTTTGCAACCTATCTGCTACATTTGGTACTATTGACCACCTTCCTAGGCACTTTTTCCTGTCTGGGTTTTTGTAACCTTTCTCTATTCAGGTTTGCCTCTTGACCTCTGCTCTGACCTCTCTCTTTAGTCTCCTTTACTGGGTATTTATCCATATGACACAGACATCCATCCCCAACTAGGCATCCCAATCTCCCAGATTTATCCTATTAGTATTATTCTTTATTATTCATTTTCCCCTCACCATATATATGTACTTTGTTGCTGCACTATTGCAATAAAGTATAACATGATGAAGGCTTGCCCCCAAGGTGATGGCAGTATTGGAGGAGGTACCAGAGTTCACATTTGAACTTCAGACATTGGCTAGCTGTGTGACTTAGTGTAGTGCCAATGCAATATTTACAGCGCCCATGATCACAATAAAGACTGTGACTATTAATATCATAAAATATGCCAGACTCTCCAGATAGAGGACAAAGTTGACGGATTTATTTGGATACCAGAAAACCAGATCCTAAAGCCAGTAAGCTGAAGCACCAAAGATGCTCAGAGTCCACAATCATGCTGAGAGCCATGCTATCCTTTAGCCTTCCCACAAACCAATATGTGATCAATATTTACTTACAAAACCCTCACTCTTTAAGTGCCTCTTTCTCCAACTGTCTCACTCTTTACCAGCTTCTCTGTGGGCTCTGCTTCCCCTCAGCAAATCTCCCACCACAGGCTTCATGTGACTACGTTCAGCCTATCACTCTATATGCCCAACACCTAGACCATAGCAGCCATTTAATAAATTAATTAATAATCAACAAAAATTTATTTAGCATTATGTGCTAGGGATACAAAATGAGGCAAAAGATGGTCCCTGCCCCAAAGGAACTTAAAGTCTAATGGGTGAGACAACATGTAAAAAATATATAGTCAGTTCTCAACTTTTATAGGGATAACATTCCTAGAAAATAGTAAGAAAGTAAAAAATGCAAATACATTAACCCTATAGGAAATAGGTTCTTGCGACCACCAAAAACTCTTAATATTTGGCTAGATACTTTTCTGCATATAATTCTTTATAACAAAACATTAATTCTGATGGTATCCACTTTTCCTAACAGAAACCATGAAATTACCCATAAAATGCAGTACACAAAATAAAATGGGTAATATGCTAAAATTTTTTCTTCATGGTAATTCTCTAGAATTCTGTGACTTTTTGTGCTAACATCTCATTTTGAAAAAAAAAACATTGATTTCATGCAATATTCATTTTTCATAATACATGAAATCTATAGTACCATAAATACTGTACAGCAAATAAAATTCTTAAATCTAAAATATTTTTTAACCTGAATCTTCCATTCCACTGTGTCAGATGGCAGTTGAAGACTTTGTACTGTACGTTATACTGCTGTAAACCTCTCTACCGTGGATACTCTCTGAAAACCAAAAAAGAGTTTGCTATTGTCAGAATATGTAGAGATTGGCATGATTTTGACATTGCCTTAAAGCCCAAAGGATTTGTTCTACCCTTTGGGGAATGATTGCAACAATAAACTTGAATTTAAAGACAAACAGTGAATATATGTAAGGAATGTCTGGAGAGCTCTTTACAAACTTGAGGGTATATTGTGCCTCTCTTTTTTCTCTGTAACTCATAGCTGTGAGTATGCTCAGTTTGCCGATGGGAGAGTGAAAGTGAGGATACTAATAAAAATCACATGAATGCTTGAAGTCATAAAAGTGAAATCGTTAATGTTGAGAATTGACTGTATATACAAGACAAGCTATATACTGGATAAATAGGAAACAGTAGAGAGGGTGGGCACTGGAATTAAGATGGGTTGGGAAAAACTTCCTATAAAAGATGAGATTTTTAGTTGCGACTTAAAGAAAGCTGGAGAAGTTGGTGAATTTGAGGAGGGAGAGCATTCCGGGCATGGGGGACTTTGGGGGAGCAGGCAGAGAAAACGCTCAGCACAGAGATGGAATGTGTTGTTCATGGAATGGTCAGGAGGCCAAGGTCACTGGATTAAAGAGTACATGGCAGGAAGTAAGGTATAAGAAGAATGCCAAACAGAAGATTTTTTATTTGCTCCTGAAGGCAATAGGAAGCCACTGGAATTTGAATGAGGTGGTGAGATATGTGAAATAGTCACACCTGCACTCTAGGAAAATCACTTTGATGGCTGACTGGAGGATGGATTGGAGTGGGAAGAGCTTTAAGACAAGCAGAGCCATCAGAAAGCTATTGCAGTGTCCAGGCATGAGGTGATGAGGGCTTGCACTAGAGTAGTGGCAATGTCAGAAGAGAGAAAGGGTATTTTCAAGAGAAGTTACAAGGGTAACATTGACAGGCCTGGGAAAGAGTTGGATATCGAGGGGTGAGGGGTAGTGAGAAGTCAAGCATTACTCCAGAGTTGTGAGCCTGAGGGACTAGGAGATTGGTGTATTCCTCTACAATATCTGTAATAGGGAAAGTAGGAAAAGGAGGAGGATTTAGAAGGAAAAATAATGAGTTTAGTTTGGGGCAAGTCAGGATTAAGATGTCTACTGAACATCCAGTTAAATGAATGTTGAAGTTTCAGCTCTATGTTGCTCATTTAAATTCAGCTGGGAATTGATTGTAACTCTTGCTTTTCCTTTTAAATTTATGCCTGGTTCATCTTTCCATGTTTGCCCAGTTTAGAAAAACAATTGATCAGTATGAGCCAGTAAAAGTTAAATAAGAAGACATATCCTTCTAACATTATTTTTATAGCCATATTAGATTGGTAGATTTGGGAAATACTGCCTTTTATTTTTTTTTTATTTTTTGCTTTTTGGAGGGCAGTTGGGGTTAAGCCACTTGCCCAAGGTCACATGGCTAGTAAGTGTTAAGTGTCTGAGGCTGGATTTGAAGTCAGGTCCTCCGGACTTCAGGGCCGGTGGTCTCTATTCACTGCACCACCTAGCTGCCCCAGAAATACCACTTTTTAAAAATAATCTCAACTTGGCAATTAACAAAGTCTCTCATGGACAATAGAATAGCCGAGCAGTTGACTTTGTAGTCAGTTAGATAATTTAATCACAAGAATGTTGATTAATGAATTGTTCAAGTTAAAAATGGTGTTACCACCACTTTCTGTTTTTAGTGACCTAGATAATTGGAATGTTATGTGCTCCACTGGTAAATAGGCCAGTGTAGCTGGATCACAAAGAGAGGGGATGCTTATAAAAATTATAAATAACGTGAAATTGGAGGGTAGTTGTAATATGGTGGGTGACAGAATTCAAAAACATCTTAACAGGCTAAATAAGATATTTAGTAGAGACAAATAAAAGACTCATACTTAAGTTACCAAAAAAAAAAAAAAACCAGTGACACCCCTCTCCAACCTGCTTCTCTCAGCAGATGGCCTCTTTATCAATTACTGAGAAAATAGATGCTATCTATTATGAGTACTCCCATCTCTCAAGCCACACCTCAAAAACCCTCTACTTTTTGACCTGCCCCTTCCTCCTTTATTTTGTTTTTGTTTTTTTATTTTCAGTTCATAATCCTGTGTCTCCTTTTCCTGCTCTCAGCCATTGAGAAAGCAAGAAAAGCAAAGCCCTATATAAATATATAAAAAACAAATTCCCACATTAGCCATGTCCAAATAAAATAATAAAGAGAAGAAAATAGCTTTAATTTGCACTCTGCATCTGTCAGCTCTCTATTTTGAAGTTGAGAGCATTTTTCATCATGAATCCTTTGGAATTGTGGTTTTGCTACTGTATTTTAAACTCTGAAGAAGATTCCCCTGAAAATCTCACTCCTACAGTAACCCTGTGGACTCCTTCCTCATCCCTGGAGGGGGATGATAATAAGAAGAGCTACCTCCACCAACTGCCATCCTCAGATTTCATGCCTCCTCCCTTTCTTTGGGTCTGGTAGCACTCTGGTCAGTGCAGAATGAAGTGAATTAGACTCACAGTTGGCTGCTTCTCATTTCTATTCGCTTACTCCCCTTTATGTTCTTCCTTCTGTGTCAGACAGCTGGATTGCTTAGTGGATTGAATTCATATGTTGGAATCGGGAAGACGAATTCAGATCCTGATTTCAGACATTCAGCTGTGTGATCAGGGCAGGTCTCTTTACCTCTCTGGGCCTGCCTCATCCATAAAATGGAAATAATAATACCATCAACATCCAAGGTTGTTGTGAGAACCAAATGAGACAGTGTTATGAAAAGTACTTTGCAAATCTTAAAGTTCTATAATTATTATCTTCTTTACCAGGGTAGCACTTTTCCTCATGTCCTTCAGAGCCTCTATCTTTTGAGAGCCTTCCCATTAAGTATTTGCACATAATTTCACTCTTATGTTCTCCCTTTTTCCCACCCTCCTTCCTTTCAACTGTTTTCTTTCCCAAACCCATGGCCTCATCTCCCCTAACCTTTAAAAAATAAAACCAATCTTCAGTCAATCCATTTATCTACTTTCTAAATATTATGCTATCTCTTTATTCTATTATACTGTCATTTTCTTCCCATTCTTCTCAGTACTTGCAATTTGTCTTCCTAATCTATCACTCACATGAAACTCTAAAATCATCAGTGATCTCTTAATTCTTAATCCTTTAACTTGGGAGCCACTATCGGAAAAGTCAGGCCCATGAAAGAAGGGCTGCAATAAATGACAAGATTCTGACTGAGGGCCATGAAGACAAGTATAGAGAGAGAGTGGTCACCACGGGTGATTCGGTGCCCTTGAAGTAAAACCTTGTTCTCCCTATCCTATTTACAATTTGGTTTAACTCCTCATTTTTACAGTTTTTTCTCAAACACATCCTTATTGATAACTTTGCTGTTCGTATTCTCTATTGATGGATTTTTATCTGTTTCCCAACCCTACAGTCATGGGTTTCCCCCTAAAGCTCTCTCTTGGATTTCTTCTCTTTCTCTTCCTTCTCCTTTTTCCCCTTTCCTTCTTCCCCCCTCACATTTTATCTTGCCATCCTCCGTGATTTTATTTACCCTGTATGATGGACATTACTCCCAAATGTGTGTGTATGTACCCCAATACATATGCCTAACCCTAGTCTTATATTTCTGGTTATCTTTATCTGATAGTACCAGGAGCATCTAAAATTTACCATGTCAAAAATGGAACTGATTTTCTCTTCTCTCCCTCCACTTCCTCTCCCATTTCTTCCATTTGTGTTGTGAATTCCACTACACATTTAATCTTTGCCTCTTGGCTAGGTTTGGGGGGAAGATAATGAGTTGCATTTTGTTTAAAACAGTAATGGGACATCCATAAGAAGATATACAGGAGGCATTTGGTGATTCAGGACTGGAGTTCAGATATGAGATATAAAGGTGAGTGTGTATATGTATATGCTATCTGTCTTAAGATCATTAATAAACCTATAAGAACTGGTGATATTATTACAAAGAAGAGGACAAAACTATAACAAATACATATCTTTTAAAGTCTATGATTTTGGCTGTAAAAAGGAGAAGATCTATAAAAGGATCATAGTTAAAGGGTCAAGCAAAGATTTTTTTAAGGATGGAAGAATCTGGGCATATTTGTAGGTAGCAGAAGAAGAGTCAGGGCTTCTTGTTGAAGATTAGCAAGAAGGAAGAAATGGTTGGTGGGACAAATTCTGGTAGGGGACAGGGAAGGATTGGCTTGAAAAGGAAAAGGATCACCTCTTCCTTAGATATGAGTAAAGGAGAACAAGATGGGTGAAGGTGTTTTCTGAGTTGTGGAAAAAGGTATGTACTCAGAATGGATGGCTTCCGTTTCTTTGTTGAAGTAGGAAGTAAAGTCGCCTTCTAGGAGTGGGATGATCAAAAACCTGATGAAGTAAGAGAGAGTTTGGAACAGCTGCTAAGAAGACGAGGATAGAGTCAGTCAAAGAAGAATAAGAAAGATGGTCGTAACAGCCTGAGGTGGAACAGGAATAGGAATAAAATGTGGTGAAACAAGGGAGCAAGGGATCCAAAGTGAACGCCAGTGTGTGCTTGAACTACAGGGTCAAGATTGTGAAGATAGGAGAGTGAGGCTGGAAACAGAAGAGATGGGGCATACTCATGAAGTGGGAGAATAGGATCCACAATGACTGTTGTAATGCAGTAATGACTAGCATTTAGTTATATTGTATTTTAAGGTTTCCAAATTGCTGTGCATATTTTTACCAATTTGATCTTCATGGCAGCTCTGACATGGATACTGTTATCCCTGTTTTACACATAAGCTTGCTGAGGCATAGAACAGTTAATGGGTTGCCTAGAAAGTCTAAAATGAAATTTGAACTTGGGTCATCTTGACTCCAAGTTCCACACATAATCTGTTGCCATAAAAAGAAGCTAAATTTGGATTTAAGACAACATTCCAAAGGATAAATGATGAAACACTTCTCTAAAATGGGTAGAAAAGGACTATATATATGAGTGTTGCATATACTGTCGTGTGGTCAGTTTGTTATTTGATTTTATTCAATGATATTTCTGTTTTTCTTGAGTGTTCTGTGTAGAGTCATATATATCAGAAAATATAAATTGTGCAAAAAACAAAAGGTATCAGTGCAACTTTAATAGTGGGCTTAGGAGCAATAAGGCAGAAGGAGAGACAAGATATAGATAGATGAAGTGAACTCAAAAGGATAAATTATTGGAGAATTATAACATCCAGAATTTGGAAATGGTGTTGAGGAACAAAAAGCAGATTGACTCTTCCTGTTAGACCATTGTGTCGGGGCATGAAAAAAGGAGAAACACACACTGTCAAGGGTAGCCAGTCGTTCTTTGTCTTCTGGAAACAGTCAAATTTCTATGAATGATAGTAGGTGGAATATGAGATGAAGATAGGGTCATAGGGAATTTGTTAATAATAGATTAGGGGTAGAATGAAACAAAAAGAGAAAATGAAGATAGGCCTCAGAATGGTATGCTAAGGTGTATAGGAGTAAATGGAGGAGCGGTAGTGGGGAAATTGGGTGTAGGCCAGGATGTGGAATAGAAGGAAACAATTTAGCTCTTTCTCAAAATTAAACAACCTGATTACTGAACAAGAGAGAGAGATGGATGACATGATATTATTATGACATATTGCATATATATAAAATAAATTTTAAATAAGCTTTTATTGGTGACTTAGCATTGTATAAGCTTACTTTTCCCCAGTATTCCTCCCCTTGCCCATTGAGAACCATCTGTTAGGTTGTGTTTTTTGGGGTTTTTTGTTTTGTTTTGTTTTGTTTTTAAGAAAAAAAAGAGGAAAAAATCAACACAACCAATAAATAGAAAAAGACCAAAAAACATATGCAATGTGTAATACTTTGGATCTCTTACTTATACAGAAGGGAGTGGTTTGGGGTTGTCATCTCATATCTCTTCATTAAAGTCATACTTGATCTTTATAATTTTACTACAATGATTTTTGTTTTCTTAAGTGTAAGTTCTCTTTATTTAACATAATTATAGTAATTATGTAAATAAATAGTAATTATTTGCTATATAGTAATAGTATATTTGCCAAGGCAATATAACAGCACCGACAGTGACTATGAATATGCCGGCATAGTCCTGAATTGCAAAATATAACAGACTCTCTTTATAGAAGATAGAAGAAAAACACTTATTTAGACACCAGAAAACCGAATCCATCATAGCAACAAAGAAGTTAGTTATCACTGCAGGGAGCAACACCATCCCAAAGCCTTCCCACAGACTCAAAAAACTAGCTGCCTGATTGCCTGTATCCTCTCTCTCCCCCAGGTCTAACTGCTCTGACTCCCAGCTTCCCCTCAGTTCTGCTCCACCTTTCTTATTTATATATAAGGGCAGGGAAGATCTTCAAATTACCATTACCATTACTGGAGCTCTGCTTACTTTGGCATCAATTCACATAGATCTCTTCATGCTTCTTTGTGTTCACATTCATAATAAACTTCACATTAATATTACATCATATTTAGTGGCGGCCAGGTAGCACAGCGAGTAAGAGCACTGGCTCCAGTGTCTGGATGACCTGGGGATCAAATCCGGGCTCAGATACTTAGCACCACACCCAGAAATAACTGGCCGTGTAACCTTGAGCAAGTTACTTAACCCCGATTGCTTTAAATATATATATATATATATATATATATATATATTACATCATATTCGTGTTCAATAAAAATTTGTCTAGCTATTTCTCAGTCAATGAGTATCTGCTTTGTTTCCAATTCTTTTCTATCAAAGAAAACACTATTATAAATATATTTTGGTTTATATGGGTATTTTCTTATCAATGACTTCCTTGGGGTATAAGTCCAATAATGGAGTCTCTGGTTCAAAAAGTGTAGTCACTTTACTGACAAAATTCCAAATTACTTTCCAAAATGATTGTATCATTTCAGAGCTCAGCCAACATTAATTAATATGCCTCTAACAATGAATATTGACATTTTTGCCATTTTGCAGGTGTGAGGTAAAACATCACAGGGTTTCAGGATTGTTTTGATTTTCATTTCTTATTATTCATCACTTAAGGCATTCTTTCATTTGGTTGTAAATACTTTTTGTTTGTTATTCTTTTTTGTTTTTTTTTATATTTTATATTATATCACTATATAGTATCCCAAGTATATCTCCTCTTATCCTCCCCCTGCCAAAGAGGGGGACATATGATAAATAGTATATTTTTTTAGAATAATTTTTTTAAAAGTCAGCACAACTGATCTGTGCAATGAAAAAAAGCTGAAAAAATAGGCATTGTGTATCAACTGTTGGACCTCCCATCTCCATGAAGAGGTGGTTCAGCAATAACTTTTCATATCTTTTCATCTGAGGACCTATTATAATTTTATTACATTTACTTTTGATTTTTTTTGTGGGGTGTCATTCTTTCAATTTACATTGTTGTAATTACTGTGTATAATGTTTTCTTCACTCTGCTTCAGTTCCTATAAATCCATGATTGTCTGTACTTATCACATACATCATTTCCTACAACATAGTAATTCAGTTACATTCACGTGTCACAATTTGTTCAGCCATTTGCCAATTTATGGGTATCTACTTTGCCTCCAAGTCTTACCTATTACAAAAAGTATTGCTATAAATATTTTTAGTATATGGGGTCTTTCTTATTATCAATGGTTTCCTTCTGGTATAAGCTCCATAAAGGAGTCTCTGGGTTCAAAGAATATGGACATTTTAGTCACTTTCTTTGTATATTTTCAAATGACTCCAAAATAGTTATATCATTTCACAGGTCCACCATAGGTATACCTGTCTTTCTACATTCCTTCCGATATTGACTGTTGCTGTATTTTGCCATTTTTGCCAATTTGCAGGGTGTAAGATCTCATTACTCTTATTAGAGCTTTGGATGAATATTTTTATGTGCTTATGAGTATTTCGGAGTTCTTTTGATTACTTTTCATATCTTTTGCTCATTATTTTTGGGGGAAAGTCTTATCAGTAGTGAGTGTGTATTTATACACAGAGAGTTCATTTTATTTATTTTGGATATCAAACCCTTATCAGAGAAATTTGATGCACATTTTTTCACATTTGACTACTTCTCTTCCTATCCTAAATGCTTTAAGTTGTCTGTGCAGAAGCTTTCAGTTTCAAGTAATTAAACTTACCTCTTTGTTCTTTTTTAATTGCCCTTCTCTCTTGTTTGGTTAAGAATACATCTCTTATTCATAGCTGTGATTGGTATATCCATTGTTTCTCATATAATTTTTTAATAGAATTATCTTTAATATTAAGATAACATCTATTTAGACTGTATCGTGGAGTGTGATATAAGATGCTGCTAGATTGCATTCCAGTTTTCTCCGTTTTTAATCAGATATGGAGCTTTTCTGGTAGTTTGTTTTCTATTTTAGCAAAAACTCAATTATTTATGTTGTTTCTAATTCTCCCTAGTCTAGTCTATTCCAGTGGAATATCTCTCTTTTTTAACAAATAATGGATGGGGGTTTTTTTGTTTTGTTTTTTGCTTTTTGGAAGAGCAATTGGGGTTAAGTGACTTGCCCCAGGTCACATGGCTATTAAGTGGTAAGTGTCTGAGGTTGAATTTGAACTCAGGTCCTTCTGACTCCAGGGCTGGTGCTCTCTATTCACTGCACCACCTAGCTACCCCTAACAGATGGTTTTGATAACTATTCTGTCTTCATTTCTTCTCATCATTTCCCTTGATATTCCAGATCTTTTTTTTTCCCAAATGAATTATTTTTTATTATTTTATCAAGTTTTGTAGGATATTCTCTTGGTAATTTGATGGATGTTATAGTAAAAGTATAAATTAATTTCGGTAGTATTGTCATTTTTATGATATTGTATAAGTAGCCACGAGCACTGAATATTCCTCTAGCTATTAAGTTGGTCTTTTATTTTTCTAAGGAGTGCTTTGTAATTGAATTTATGAAAGTCTTTTTTTTTTTTGCTTTGGGAAATAGATCACCAGACATTTTATGCATTTTGTAATTATTTGGAATGGAATTTCCCTTATTCCTTCTTGTGTTTTGTTATTATAATGTAGTTATTATCCATAAAATGACCAGGAAAAGAAAATGGAAAACCACTCCAGTATCTCTGCCAAGAAAATTTGAAAATGGAGTCATGAAAAGTTGGACACAAACAAAACAAAAATTATCTTCTGAAATAGTTCCTTTACTTACTCCCTGGAGTTTTCCAAGTAAAGTATCATATCAGCAAACAGGGATCTCCTCTTTTCCTATCTTAATTCCTTTAAGTCCTTTCTCTTGTCTTATTGCTGTTGTTTCCAGAACTGTATCAAATAATAGTGGAAGATTGATGTCCTTGATTTACTCCCATATTTATTAGAAAAGTTTTTTTCTGTATCCCCATTGCATATGATGCTTGTTTTTGGTTTTAGATAAATATTTTTATGATATTTTAAAAAGTCCCTCTATACCTCTATTTTGTAGAGTTTTTAGCATTAAAATTTGTGCTTGGTCAGAGGTTTTTTCTGCATCTATTGATTTGATTATGTGGTTTTGGAAGTTTTAATTTATAATATGATGAATTATATCTATTTGCTTGCATCCTTTGTATAAATCCTATTTGATTATAATGAATGATTTCTTCGATAAACACTACAGTTTGTTTTGCTGGATTTTATTTAAAAATCATTGAATTGATATTCACTAATGATATCAGCCTATAGTTTTCTTTCACATTTTATTTTGACTGGTTTAGATATTAGGACTATATTTGTCTTGTAGAAAGATTCTGGTAGAATTTTTTCCTAATTTTTGAGAATAATTTGTGAAATATTTATACTAACTCTTCTTTAAAAGTTTGATAGAATTCTCCTGTGACTCTTATTAGGTCCAAGAGTTTTTTCTTTGATATTCCCTTTACAGCTAGTTCTGTTTCCTTTTCTGAGTTTGGAATATTTAAAATCTCTATCTGGTCTTCTGATACTTTGGGTATTTTACATTTTTAAAGGTATTCCTTTTTTCTTTTTTGTTCTTGGTTTTGTTAGCATATAATTGCACAATATGTACTCCACTCCTGATCTCTGGGCCTGTAAAAGAGCCCTCTAGTATTACTAGTTTCCTAAGACTGTAGACCTCATATGTCTTCTGTCATCAGTCATTTTATAGAAATAGGTACTTCTTCTTCCAACACATATCACAGGCTCCATCATGGCAGCTAGCCTTAGTTGACCTTAGTTGAAATCCACCCTTAGACATTTTCTAGATGTGTAAGTCATTTA
This sequence comes from Petaurus breviceps papuanus, assembly GCF_028583685.1. NCBI lineage: Eukaryota > Metazoa > Chordata > Mammalia > Diprotodontia > Petauridae > Petaurus > Petaurus breviceps. The sequence goes on from NW_027187374.1 coordinate 15,276,282, forward strand.
ACCTTTTTATACCCCAGTTTCTTCATTAGTAAAAATGGGGATAGTAATAGCAACTGCCTCCCAGGATTGTGAGGATCAAATGTGGTAATATTTATATAGAACTTAACACAGAGTCTGAAACATAGTAGGTGCTTAATAGCTCTCTCACCCAGCCCCACATGCCACAATAGATCATCTTCTTGAATTATTGAGGCTGAAAATATCTTTGAGTTGCTGGTTTTCTTATGTGAGCCTTTCTCAATCTAGCTAGGTTGGTCCTTAGAGCATACAATCTAATTCTGTATCCATATTCACTCTGTCTATCTTGGTAGGATTTGCGGCACCTATTTTCTTGGGAGGGGGTGAGTTTTCAATGCATTATATCAAGTCAAGTCAACAAACAATAAGTGCCTGCTATGTGCCAGCCACTGTACCTGTGCCAGGTACACTGTAGGAATGCAAAGAAAGGTCATTTTTTTCCTTCTATTTTCTTCTATTTCGCAGCAAACTAATAGGAAAAAAGGATATCTTCTCATACTTCTTCCTTTAGAGTGATATTGGAGCAGGCAACTGATGCTTGCTTAATAATTGAAAATTATTTTAAATGAATCTTAGATTTCTAAAGTAGATCACTGATTTTTCTCCCCATTTTAATCTCTGAACACCCCCAAACATCTTAGCCATTATATGCTTTAATTTTCAGTCATTAATAGTGCCTCACAGAATCTGAGTTAAAATAGAGACCATATAGGTTATTATATAAAATACTAGCTCAAAGAACATTCCCTCTCCTTTCTCAATGATCTTACTGCTTGACTCACAGTCTTACTCTCTACCCCAGTTCTTGCCTTTAAGTTCATGACCTATTGCTTTTAGTAAGAGTACTTCAGAATTCACATATTAACTCAAATATCCTAACTTCCTACTTCTTCAGACTACTCAGCTCCTTAGTTCCTCTTCCACTCCATGTCAGGTGGAGTATATACCTTTATATAGGGTATAAGCACACTTCTATCTACCCTGCTTGTACCCACAAGTGTTTCACTTTAAGCTCTGAAATGCTTTTATTTGATCATAAAAAATTTCCTATTATTCCATCTATCCTTTTGCCTTATTTCTCCTAAGCTTAAAATTTGTACTTACCGTTTTCTCTCACCCACTGTCACTGGTATATTGATTAACATTTTAAAAATGTTTAACACTGCAGAGCCAAGCACTCATCCCTGTAATATTCCACTAGAAACCTGCCACATTTGACACTTAACTATTAACAAATTTAGCCATCTAATCAATTCTGAATCCATCTATTTGTTTTATTGCCTAACTTTTATCTGTTCACCTTTTCCACAAGAATAGTATGAGATGCTTTATCAAAGCTTTGCTGAAACCTATGTAAAGTATATCCGTAGAATCCCTTTCCTCTACTATGTTAGTATCCCTGTCAGAAAAGGAATTGAACTTAGAGTCTAACATGACATGTTCTTGATGAAGTAATGATGACTTTCAGTAATTCCTGCATCTCTTTCTAGATATTCGTCAGCCATCTCTATAATGATCCTTTGGAGAATTTTCCCAGGACTATCATGTTCACTGGTTTATAGGCTCAATTTTCTGCCCTTTTTTGAAAACTGTGATAGTTAACACTTTTTCTGTCTTATGGTGCCTCTAACATTCTTCATTATCCTTCATATCATTAATAGCTCTCACTTCTTTCGGGGTTCTGGGTTGTAGCTCATTTGAGCCAGGAGAATTAAATTGATCAAGATCATCTTAGCTATTGCTTTGGGTATAAATTCCCAATAGTAGTTTTTATCCTGTCATTTCTAGTATAAAAGGCACTATCTTTTGTAATAAAATAAAGTCAGAATGAGGGCGATCTGTTTTTTCTCTATAGCCAGATATTATACCATCCATCTGAAGCAAAGGTGCTATCCCTTCTTGGATCTGCGTTTCTGTGCCTATGTAACTAAGAAAGCCCTTTTTGCAATCCTTAGCTTCCTTTAACAGTCATAGCTCATTCTGAGCCAAGGACATTTCCTATGGACTTCTACAGCAGATTGCCCTCACCTCTCTAATCTTCCATCTTTCCCTGTCTCCTGCTTCCTCCCTGACTGCAGACAGTCTCCCTATCCTTAAAAAACAAAAACCCTGCAGATAGCACCATCCTCTTAAGCTGTTAGCTTGTATCTCTTCCCTTTCCCAAGCTACTTGAAAAAAAGATGTCTACTTGTCTCTGCTTCTTCTCTTCTCATTCTTAATGCTCTCCATTATGGTTCCTGATCCCACCATCCAAATGAAACTGCTGTTTCCAAAGTTACCAATGATTCGTGATTGCTACATTTGATTTTCAGAATACTCCTCCTTTCTGAACTTTCTGCAGTAATCACACGGTTGACTCTTCTCTTCTCTGTGACTTTGTACTTCTCGCTCTTCTCTCTTGGTTCTCCTCTTAGCCATCTGACTGTTCCTTCTCAGTCCACTGTCAATATTGTATTCCTTAATGCTGCCCTGGGCTCCAAAGGCTGTATTTTGAACCTTTTCTTAATTCTCCATGCTCTCACACTCAGTGAAATCATCATCTCCCATGGATTCAGTTGCTGTTGCTATACAGATGATTCCCAGATCTAAACATCCTGCTCTCTTCTTTCTTCTGAGCTCCATTTCCATATTACCAACTGGCTTTTGTATGTCTTAAATTAGTTGTCTCATAGGCATCTCAAACTCAACATGTCCATAAGAGAATTCATTGTCATCCTCTTCAGACACTTTCTTCTCCTGAGCTTCTTTTTTACTGCTAAGACTACCACCATTCTTTCAGTCACATAGACTCAAACCTTGGTGTAATTCTAATCAACTTTTACTCATCCCACCTGTCCAGTCTGTTGCTAAATCTTGTCATTCTTACCTTTCCAAAAGCTCCCCTATAGGTGACCTTTCTTTTCACTTACACAATACTATCCTAGTTCAGGCTCTTATCACTTCTCCTATAGAATATAGAATAGATTGCATTCTCTTCCTCATTGTTCTTCTTACCTCAAATTTCTTCCTACTCCAGTTAATCCACCACAGCTACCAAACTGATTTGCTTAAAGCACATTTCTTATGAATTTATACTCCCCTACTCAGTAAACTGCAATTGTTCCCTAATACTTCCAGGAGTGAATATAAAAACTGTTTGACTTATATTTCACAATTTGTCCCTAACCTACCTTTCCAGACGTCTTACACATATTCCACATCACATACTCTGCCAGACTATCTTTGTTCCTCCTGTTCTACCCACTCCATTTCCTCAGCCTTGCCACCTTCTCAAATGAGAATTTGCTTTTATAGCTCACTGAAAGAAAAGTTCGAAGGAATTTGCTAAGAACTCCTTTTCCTCTCCTCTGAATCTCTCATCACTAAGATGTCTTCCCCCAGGAAGCTAGGTGGCACAGTGAATAGAGCTCTGGCCCTGGAGTCAGGAGGACCTGAGTTCAAATACAATCTCCAACATTTAACACTTACTAGCTGTGTGACCTTGGGCAAGTCACATAACCCCAAATTGCCCTGCCTTCCCCCCTCCAAAAAGCAAAAAAAGAAGGAAGAAGTCTCCCACTGTCTTCTTCACTCTTGTCTCACTTGAAGAGGTGGCCATTTTTGCCAAGGTTGACCCCTCCTCAGGCACTTGACCTCATTCTATACCATATCCTTTAGCAGACTGCCCCTATATTATCCCTACTCTCTCACTATTACTGACTCCTTTCCTTCTGCCTGTAAGACTATATTGATCCATCTGTCTCTGCTAATTATCATCCTAAAGCTCTCCTCCCTTTAATGTCAACTCCTTGAGAAAGCCAGCCACACTTGTTGACTCCACTACTCTCAATCTCTTCTGAACTCTCAGCAGTCTGACTTACCACCTCATCATTCAACCAAAACTGCTTTCTCCACAATTGCTACTTGATTTCCAAATTTATTAATTTCCAAATTTAATGGCCTTTTCTCACTCTTCATCTTTCTTGACCTCTCCACAGCCTTTAACACTCTTAATTAACCTCTTCTCTCTGATAAAGAGTATTTCTCTTTTTTTTTTTTGTGATATTATTCTATCCTTATTCTTCTCCTACCAACTTGAACAATCCTTCTCAGTCTCTGTTGCTGGATATTCATCCAGGTCACACTCCATTACCATATATACTCTCAGAAGTTCTGTCCTTTTCTTTTCTCATTATACCATTTCATTTGGTTATTTCATCAGCTCCCATGGCTGAGTTATCAATTACATGCTGATGATTCTCAGTTTTACTTATCTAGCCCTAACTTCCAGTCACACGTGTCTAACTGACTTTTGGATATCTTGAATTGAATGTCCTGTGAACATATTAAACTCAACCTGTCCAACATTGAACTCATTAGATCTCACTTCAAACCTTCCTCTCTTAAGAACTTCTCTGTTGCTAGCAAAGGAACCACTATCCTCACATCTACTTAGGCCCCCAGCCTAGCTACCTTTGTTGACTTCTCACTCTATCTCACCCTGCCCCCCATCTTATCTTTTGCCAAGTCTTATTAATTCTTCCTTTACAATAACTCCCTTACATGCCTCTTTCTCTCCTCCAACACAGCTGGCCACCCTTGTGTGGGCCCTCTTCCCCTTAAGCCCAGACTATTACAAAGGTCTTCTGTTTGCTCTCCCTGCCTCAAGTCTTTGCCCACTCCAGTCCACCCTCCACTCAGTTGCTCAGGTGGTTTTCTGAAAAGCAGGTTTGACCGTGTTACCCTTCTGCTCATACACTCTAGTGGCTCCTTATCACCTCTTAGATCAAATGTGAAATCCTCCTTTGGCCTTTTCAAACACTTCACAACCTTGCCCCTTCCTTCCTTTCTAGTCTTCATATGCTTTCTCATCTTTACGTTCTGGTTTCCTTCAAGACCCAGTTCAAATCTCACTTTGTATAAGAAGCTTTTCCTAGTCCCCTTGAATGCTTGTGCCTTCACTCTGAGATTACCTCCAATTTACCCTGCATATTTTTTATATATTTCTTTGCATGTTTTCCCTCTTATGAGAATGTGGGTTCCTTGAGGGTAGGAACCAGTTGTACCCCTAGTGCCTGTAATAGCTTGTTGACTCTCTAGCCCATAGGATCTCAAAGTGGGCAATACTACCCCTGGGGGGACATTGAAACAATCCAGAAGCAGGTAATAGCCTTGGGTGCAATCAGAGTATGTTGAATAAAAATAAGGGGGCAGTGGTAGCATAAGGAAAGAAGAGAAGATAAAATTTTGAAAAACTATTAGTACATGTTTTCATCTGTTGTGCAACAGAGTTAAAGTCATAGTAATTGCCTTATTTTCCATATAAACACACAAAATGCAAGTTATAACCAATCAGTAGCTAAGTCTACCTACAGGTCTTAATAAGCAAGTGTTAGCAGGCAATCGTGTCGCACGTTGTTGAGAAGTCCGACATACATCAGAAGGAATATGTGTGTAAAATGACTTGTTTACAATACAATACTATATGGTTACTTGACATAATATTGCCTCATCAGAATTTCAAAGCAGGAAAAACCCACAAATTTAAAATAAATTATTTAGGGGGTGGCTAGGTGGCGCAGTGAATAGTGCACCGGCCCTAGAGTCAGGAGGACCTGGGTTTGAATATGGCCTCAGACAATTAACACACACACACACACACACACACACACACACAAATTAGCTGTGTGACCTTGGGCAAGTCACTTAACCCCAGTTGCCCTCCAAAAAAATAAAATAAACTATTTACTTTAAGTTGCATTATTTTAAAAAAAAAAAATATATATATATATATATTTGAAATGACAGAAATTGAAAAATACCAGGTTAAAAAAAGTAGATTTTAGAGAGGGGGAACTGAGTAAATTTTTTTTTAAGGGAGCCATAAGCCAAATAAGTTTGGTAACTTTTGCTCTAACCATTTCTGTTCTTGACACACAACACTGCACTTTCTATCTCTGCATGCCTGTAATAGACAATTCTCTTATCCCACCTCTACCTGTTAGAATTCCTGCTTCCATAGGGGTTTCCTCACACTCCACTTTTATTTTTCATGAAGACTTTGCTGATCCCTCTAGCTCCTAGTGCTAACCCTTGTACATGCTTTATATACATTTTGTATCTACCTATATGTGTACATGTTGTCTCCTTCCAGTAGAATGCAGGGTCCTTGAGGGTAAGGATTGTTTGTTTGGCTTTTTTCTTTATATCTTCAATACTTACTAAAATGCTTGTCACAGAGTAAGCACCTAATGAACATGATTTATTTATTTGTTTTGTGAGGCAATCGGGGTTGGTTAAGTAACTTGCCCAGGTCACACAACTAGTAAGTGTCAAGTGTCTGAGAGCAGATTTGAACTCAGGCCCTTCCTTTTTTTTTTTTTTAAGCAATTGGAGTTAAGTAACTTGCTCAAGGTTACATGGCCAGTTATTATTTCTGGGTGTGGTGCTGAGTATCTGAGCCCGGATTTGATCCAGGTCATCCAGACACTGGAGCCGGTGTTCTTACTCGCTGAGCCACCTGGCCGCCCCTAAGCAATTGGGGTTAAGTAACTTGCTCAAGGTTACACGGCCAGGTGTTTCTGGGTGGGTGCTGTCTGAGCCCGGGATTCGATCTCCAGGCGTTCTCAACACTGGAGCCGGTGCTCTTACTTGCTGTGCTACCTGGCCGCCCCGACTCAGGCCCTTCCTACTGACTCCAGGGCCAGTGCTTTATCCACTGCCCCATCTAGCTGCCCCAACTCTTGATATATTCACAGCCAAACTTCATCTAATTCAACCTGTTTGTTCTGGAGTTAGAAGGCCTTTCCTCTGGCTCTTTGCACTTTGATGACCTTGAGTAAATCACTTAACCTCTGTGGGTATCTGTAATATGAAAGAATTGAGCTAAATCATCACCAAGTTATCTTCTAGTCTTAGATCAGAGATCCTTTGTTCTCTTCCCCAAATCACAAGTCCAAAGTCTAAATTTTCTATCACATTTTATAGCAGTATCATATGATGTGTAATGATTTGCAATAAAGAGAACATAGTAAACTCTAGCAGTAGATAACCTGTCATACACTTCCTAACTTAGTGAAGACGGGTCCTTTTTTTCTGACAGTTTGCACAGTCAATGAAATGATGCTTTTCTGTTTGCAGTGATGACAAAGTAGTAGAAGTTGCAGAAGAGGAGGAAGTAGTTGATGTAGAAGATGAAGATAACAATGATGACGATGGTGATGGTGATGAAGTAGAGGAAGAAGATGAGGAACAGTATGAAGAGGCGACAGAAAGGACGACCAGTGTGGCCAGTACTAGCACCACCACCACTACCACCACAGAGTCTGTAGAAGAGGTTGTAAGAGGTAACTTCACTTGGGATATTTTTAGCTGCCAAGAAAAATGTGACCTTTACTGTTGTTAAAATGTTCCAAACAGCAAAATAGTCCACATTGTTTTAACACCTAACGCTTTTCTTGAGTTAAATATTATCTAAGCAAAAGAGTTCCTTACTTTTAATGCCTTCTTGTATGTGGGTATGTGTTTATACATGTATATGTATGTATATGTATGTATATGTGTCCATATATGTGTGTGTTTGTGTTTTTAATATATTTTGTAAATATTTACACTTATATACACATGCATGCCTATACAGTATATGTGTGTAGATAGATTATGATCTGGGAAAAAATACATTTGGACTTTTTGGACTCAACAGTTTGAAAAGAACATATCTCGACGAAATATAAAATCCAATAGTACGGCTTCTTTTGCTGACAAAGCTCAATGATTGTTGGATAGCTGCTGGGTTCATAAGTGCACTATGCTGCATATGTGAGAAATATTCTTATCTTTACAATTTGCTTTTAAAGAAGTAATAGATACTTTAAAAATTAATCTTAAAAATTGTTTTTACATGTAATTGGAGGAAAATAAAGTTTGTTTCTTTTATAAATCACTGTTTTAAACATTAAAAAATTTTTTCCTTCCTCTTTCCTCTCAGGTATAATCATAATCATTTTTAATACTATCTACAGTTATTTGATTCGGAATTTCACTTTCTTACTCTTCCTGCTATATTGTCTTGGTAATACATAGGAATGTTGATCACTTATATAGGTTTATGTTGTGTCCTGCAACTTGCTCAAGTTGTTGATTGTTTCAGTTAGGTTTGGGGTTGACAATACAGGGTTTGTTAAATAAACTTTCAAATCATCTGCAAAAAGTGATAGTATTATTTTTTTCTTTATCTACACTCATTCTCGTAATTTCTTTTTCTTTCTTATTTTGAATATCTTTCTTATTCTAAATATGAATGGTGATGATGGAAATAACTGACTTCACTCCTAATCTTAATAAAAAGGCTTCTAACTTGCCCCCATTACAGATACTGCTGGCTCTTGACTTTAGACAGACACTACCAACTAGATGGCTTAGTGGATAGAGCACTTGGCCTGGAGTCAGGAGGATCTGAGTTCAAATTCGACCTCAGACACTTGACTAGCTGCAAAATTCTGGGCAAGTCACTTAACATCTGTTTGCCTTAACCTACTAGGGGAGGAAATAGAAAAACCCCTCCAGTATCTTTGCCACAAAACCCCAGGAGTGGGGAACCTGCAACCTTGACGCTACATGTGACTCTCTAGATTCTCAAGTGTGGCCCCTCAATTAATCTAAACTTCACTGAACAAATCCCCTTAATAAAAGGATTTGTTCTGTGATGTCTGGACTCAGTCAAAGGACCACACCTGAGATTGCAGAGGGCCACATGTGGCCTCGTGACCACAGGTTCCCCACCCCTGCCAGTATTGTCATGCTGTGGTACATGGAGTCACAAAGAATTGGATATAATTGAACAACACATACTTGTTTTAGTAGAACTCAATTGTGAATCCATCTGGCCCTGTTTCTTTTTCTTCTGTTTTTGTTTGGGGGGCTTGGGGTGCATAGGTAGAATTTTGTAGGTCACATAGGTGGAGAGGTGTTCATTTATGGATTGTTCCATTTCTTTTTCTAAGATAAAGTTATTTAAGCATTCTGTTTCCTGTTCTGTGGTCTGGGCAATTTTTATATTTTTCTTAAAAACATTCACCCATTTCATTGGCATATAGTTAAGGAAAATAGCTTCTACATATATCATATCCCCTTAAAAGAATGTAAACAATTTAGCCATGTTTAGTCCTTTATGATTTCTCACTCACTCACTTCCCTTGACTTCTGTTTGTCAGATTTTCTACTTAGCTCTAGGCTTTTCATCAGGAATGCTTAGAAGTCCTCCAATTCATTAAAGGTCCACTTTTTACCCTTTGGAAATGTACTGTTTTCCTGGATATGCTATTCTTGTTTGTAAGCTTAGATCCTTTGCCTTCTAGAATACCATGCTCTAAGTTCTCTACTCCTATATGACAATGCTGCTAAATCTTGTGAGATTCTGACTGTGACTCTTCTGTACTTGAATTCTTTTTTGATGCTTGCAGTTTTTTTTTTTCTTTCACCTAGGACCTCCATATGTGGCTATAATTTTTAAAAAATTCATGACTTTGAGGTAGTCCATCTGTTGATTGTTAAATTCTCCCTCCTTGATTTGTTTTACAGGTCAGTTTTTTTTTCCTGTGAGATATTTCACATTTTCTTCTATTTGGGAAAGGAGGAGAAGGGGATTGTCTTTATTTTATTATTTTTTGATGTCTCATGGGGTCATTAGTTTCCATTTGGCCAAATATAATTTCCAAGGAGTTATTTTCTTCAGTAAGATTGTGTACCCCCTTTTCCAAGCTATTAATTATCTTTTCATATCTTCTCAAGCATATGAAAATCAATTGCACAATAAAGAGAACATATTAACTCTAGTGGTAGATAACCTGAAGCTTCAGAAATTGAGAAAGGTTCCTGTGCTATACTTCCAAACTTAGTAAAGACATAGGTCTATTTTTCTGACATTTTGTATAGTCAATATTTTTTCTCTCTATAGCTCTGATTTAGTTTTTAACTCTTTAACTCTTCTAGAAATTCTTATTAGACTTGTATTCAAGATGCATTTTTCTGTAGGGCTTTGTATTTGTTTTTGAATAGTTTTCTTTTGTGGACTGTAGATATATAGATAATGTGTTTGCACGTGTGTATATATATATGTCTATATGTGTGTATAAATCTATAGATAATATACATATACATGCATACATATATACCTTGCGTGTGTGTATGTGTATAAATCTATAAATAAAAATTTTATGTCTTGAGTTTCCTGGTCATCCTCTTAGCTCTTGATGGTGGCATTTTTTTCATCTGTTCTTCCAGACTACTTCTTGACTTTGGACTTTTTGTTAGTGCCTGGCTCTGTGCATTTCTAAGTTAAAGAGAGCAATTCTGTCCTGAGCTTCAAACATCTTAGATTCTTCTGCTGCTTTCACAGCTCTGTCTGTGGGTCTGCAAGTTTTCAGTGCTTCTAAAGTACTATAATCTGGGGCAAGATCTGTTCACTGTCCTCCTGCTCTGAGCCCTTTAGTTTTCTGTCATAGATTTGGGTCTCTTGACTTGTACTTGTATAGGAGTCTCAGTAGACCCTTCCTCTGGTTGTTTGACTACAGATTTAAACACTAGGTGAAAGTCTAGAACTATGTTTTTGCCATCCTCCTAAGATAAGAGGCACACTTCCCTGTTCCTAGAACTTGTTCCTTACTCAGGCTAAAACCATTCTTATGATCACTCTTGCTCTATAACCTAAAACTGAGAAACAAAGGACAAAGCTTCTAGAGAGTACTTGTTCCTGTACGCAGAACAAATTCAGGGATCCCCTGGGATTTCTTTCTGTCCTTGTGCCCTGTCTTCACCCTTTTTCAGGCCCTCAGTGCCAAAATGCTGTGTACAGTGTGCACTGTTGACCGCCATCCCCAGTGTCTACAGATCTCTCTCTATCTCCTCAAGCCTCCTTAAGCTGGAAAAAAATTACTCCCTGGAGATTTTTCTTAGGTTTTTCAATTAGAATTCTGTCTTGTACATTATTGAGAAGGGACAGTGGAGAACTAAGTTGTCCTGCTTCCTTTCATTGTCATCTTGACTCCCCCCCCCTGTTGCTTGCTTCTGAACTTAACTCCTCTTTAATTACACTGATAGAAGACTGCAATAGCTCCCTAACCTGGAACACCATGCCTGGAATCAGTTCCCTTCCTTATTCTAACCTGGATCAGGACCCAAAACTGAGTAGCTGTATCTTTTTCTGTCACATTGCCCTGATATATGCCTTTAGCCTTTCTTGCCCTGGTACACAGCCTCTTTCTGGGCATTGGAGTGTTCCACATGACTCATTGCTCTTGGTTAGACCCCATTCCCCCAGTCTGAAGACCTTGTTTCACTAAGCTATCTTGGTCTGGAAAAAATGACTCACGTGACTTTTTTGTTGGACTTTCCCATCAGGATTTGGCCTGGTGCATTTTCTGGATCTTTTTGGAGGAGTTTATTATAGTACTTCATACAACTCTTTCATCTGAGCATCATCTCCTACCCACCTATAAAATATTTTTAAGGACCTTTTTTGCATGTGATTTTATTACATTACCTTTAGTAAATTAATTGCTCATTATTTCTGCTTTTCTACATATTTTGACCACAATACATGGTCTTTTTGCAAATATGCTGTGTATAACCAAGCAGTTTGTGAATTCCTTTCTATTTTCTTTCAGTAATCACCAAAGATGTTATCATCTCCAATTCTTCTAAAATTTTATTAATGTTCTTAAATTCTTTACCTTTTTTTAGATTTGCCTAGGTCTGAGAAGGATACTTTGACACCCCTACTATTATTGCTTTCTTATCTATTTCTCCCTTCAGTTAACTTTTCTTTCCATTTAGATTCTATGATATTTGACCCACATATATTAAATATTGATTTATTTATGGTGGCTTTAAGTAAAATATAAATCCCCTGGTTATCTTTTTATCATTTCTATACTTAATGTTACCTCATTTGAAATCATAATTGCTCTCCTTTTTTTTAAATTCATCTAAAAATACAATAAATTTTCAGGATGCAAAACCAAGGTAGATGATTAGCAGTTTTGTCAAGCAAAGCCCAATTCTAACATAAAATCCAAAATCAAGAAATAGGCTGTAAAACAAGCAAATGAAAACAACAAAAAAGCCTGACCATAAAAAACTGCTACAGCAACAGGGAAGCTCAAGACAGAGGTTCAGAAAAAGACAACTTGAAAACATCTACAAACAGAACCTCAAAGAAAAATTCAGATTGTACACAAGCCCAACAAGAATCCCTAGAACTAAAGATAGATATAAAAAAGAGCAAAATAAGTATTTTAAATATCAGAATTGTAGAGGAAAAATTGGAAAAATATGAGAGTAATGCAAGAAAATTATGAAAAGAGAATTAACAGTTTGATAAAAGCAGCAAAAAAAATGAAGAAAATAATTGCATAAAAATCAGAATTGGATAAATGATTGGAGTTTGAAAAAATACAGAAGAAAGTAAGCACCCCCAAACTATAGTTGATCAAGTGAAAGATGATGATTCCATGAGACATCCAGAAATAAACAAAATCAAAAGACTGGGGGGGAAAAGAAAATATGAAATATCTCAAAATATCTCATAGGAAAAACAATCTAAAAAAAATAGATCAAAGTGATAATTTAAGAATTACTGGATTACCTGAAATCCATGATAAAAAAAAAAGCCTAGACATCTTATTTCAAGAAATTATAGAAAAAAAACGCTCAGATTCCTTAGAACCAGAAGAAAAAGTGGGATTTGAATGAATCTACCAATCAACTCTTGTAAGAGATTCCAAAATGAAAACTCCCAGGAATATTATAACCAAATTCCAGAGCTTTCAGGTCAAGGAGAAGCTACAAGCTACTACAAGCAGTCAGAAAGAAGCAATTCAGGTATCATGGGTCCAGATCAAGATCACACAAGATTTAGCAGCTACCTGGAATAAGGAACTCGGAATATGATATTCTGGAAGGCAAAGGAGCTAGAATCACAACCAATAGCCAACCCAACAAATCTGAATGTAATCCTTCAGGGGGAAAAATAAATATTTAACAAAATAAAAGACTTTTAAGCATTTCTGATGAAAAAAAAATCAGAGTAAATCTTACATTCAAATATAAGACTCGAGGAACATAACGATAGACATGACATAGAAATCATAAGCAACTTAATGTGGCTAAATTTTTCCTTTGCCAGATAGGAAGATGATATATATAAGCCCTAAGAACTTTTATCATCATAATGGAATTTGGAAGGAGTCTATTTAGACAAAGGGCATAGGTATTAATCTACTATGTTGAGACAATCTCAAAATAAGAATGGAAAGGTGAGAAAGGAATGTACTGGGAAAGGGGATGAGGGAGAGGAAGAATGGGGAAAATTATCTCGCATAAAAGAGATGTACAAGCAAGAGTTTTTAAAATAGAAAGGAAAATGGGGAGAGGGACAGGCAGTGCTTGACCCTCATTCTCTTCTGATTTGGTATAAAGAGAAAGAATTTCTATATATCCATATTTGGGTATAGAAATTCATTTTATACAACAGGGAAGTAGGAAGTGAAGGGACTAAGAAAGGCGAGGGGTGATAAAAAGGAAGATAGATTAAGGGAGCCATTGGTCAGCAAAAAAGCAGATTTCTGAGGAAGGAACAAATTTAAAAAAGAGAGAAGAGCATAGGACGGAAGGAAATGCACAACAGTTATAACTCTGAAAGTGAATGGGATGAACTCATTCATAAAACAGAACAAGATAGTAGAATGAGTTAAAAACCAGAATCTAACAATATGGTGTTTACAGGAGACACACTTGAAACAGGACACACATAGAGTTAAAATAAAGGGCTGGAGCAGAATCTCTTATGCTTCACCTGAAGCAAAAAAGGCAAGAGTAGCAATCATGATCTCAGATAAATCAAAAGCAAAAATAGTCCTAGTTTAAAAAAGATAATCAGGGAAACTACATTTTGCTAAAATGTACCATATATAGTGAATTAATATCTATACTGAGTATATATTCACCAAATGGCATTCCTAAAATATAATAAATTTTGCTCTGGCCTTCATTTTAACTACATGAATCTTTTTGTTTTAAGTGTTTCTTGAAAGCAACAGATTGTTATATTCTCTTTACCCTTCATTATTACCAGTTCACTTAGACTGGAGGTTTTTTGCATCAACCTTTACTTAATGCCAAATAAAAGAATGAAAGGAATGAGGATGATTAAGACAATAATGAATATGATGGTGATGTTGGGGATGGTCATTGCAAACCCAAAATGATCTCAGAGAAAGTGTAGTTTGATTACAGTCACAAGCCTCCTATTGAAAGCATTCTAAAATAGAAGCCCTACGTTATTATTGAATTGATCCTTCTACCCAACCTTAGGCTTGCCTAAGGATGGATAGCAACCTGAAGAATAGGTGGTAGCCAAGAGATCAGGAAATATGGAATGGGTCAGGTAGAACCAGAGGAGGGAAAAATTTATCTCAGGCTGAAGTAGGTTGCAAATTGGAGCATTATAAACCCTTACCTTCTGTTTCCAGATACAATATTACTGGTGTTTTGGAGTAGAGACATCTTTTAAATTCTACTGTGTGGACTCATTTTAACCTTATGACCAAATTAAGGTTTTGGTGACACCACAGCAATTCTCTCTTTGATGAGGTTGGGTAGAAATAGGATCCCTTATGATTTTGAATTTAATTCCCCCTCCCCACCTTGATTAGAAATTGCATGTTGTATTATTCATCTTGAGTGTTTTGTTACTACCTAATGCCCAAAATTAAATTCTGGGTCATTTAAAATATAGCCACACCAAGACCAAAGGATGCAGTGTCTTAGGGCTGTGTTCATCCTGCCCAGACCTGGACCTCAAGGAGGGTCACAGAGACTTGGAATGGGGAAAGACTAAATGAATTAAGGTCCACTTTTCATGAATCCTGTGTATACTTTGAGAAGGAAATGTAGTTCTTCAAACCTAATGTACTTTCCTTTGTAAGATATAGTGTCAACGTGGATACCTGCAACTGTCAATGAAAATCCTTGCTAAGTGTTTATGCTTTATCAAAGTTGATTTTGTTAGTTTTCGTTTATCTTCAGTCTTCGTCATTGCATCAGTCTCTTTAGATCTTGACCCTGTACTCAAGACCTTGTTTCCAGATATAATTTATAGGTGTTTTGGAGTTGAGACATCCTTCAAATCCTACTGTTTTGATAGCCAGATTTCTGTTCCTGGTTGCTGTCCTATTTTTCTTCTCTCTACTCACCCAGCCATCACACTAATTGAGATCCTCATCACCTCTCATCTATACGTACTGGTCTTCTCATTCTAATTTTCCTTGCTTCCAAATAAATCTCTACCCTAATCCATCTTCCACACAGCTTCCAAAGTGAGATCACTAAAGTGCTGATTTGACCACATCCGCCCCACCCACTCTCCCTCCATAAAATCTAGTGACTCCCTATTATCTCTCATATCAAATATAAAAATTCTTTCACATTTAAAGCTCTTCACATCCGTTTTTTTTTTTCTTTCTCTTTAGCCTTCTTCCACTTTACTCCTCTCCATACAGTCTATAATCTAGCAGTATTTGCCCACTTGCTGTGCTTCACGCATGACATTCAGTGTCCTTCTCCATTCCTTTGCACTGGCTTTCCCACCTTCCTGGAAGGCTCTGCCTCCTCATCATGTGCACTCCCAGGCTTTATTTAATACTTGGATTAAGCTCCACCTCTGTCGATTATTTTTCCTAGGCCCCTGTCTACTCTGTATTTTTCATGTACCTGATTATTTACATATTGTCTCCCCCATGAGAATATAAACTCCTTGAATATAGACACTAGTTTGGGGTCTGTTTTTTGTTTGCTTGCTTGCTTTGTTTTTTCCTTTCTTATTATCTCCAGAAATTAGTGCAGTGCCTAGCATAAATATTTAAGAGATAGGGATAGGGACTTAGCCTATGATTTCATTGGAACATGGAATTCTTAGAAAAAATGTTTTGTCAATGAATCTTGGCATCTTCTCTGCAGTCTATAGTCTTAGCAAACTGCGTAAAGCCGGGTAACTTACCCAGGCACACACAATCAGTATGTCTTAGATAAAGGACTTGGATCTTATTTATTCAAATGCTAGTTTTCTTGGAACATCTAGGTGGCCCAATGGATAGAGTGCTGACTCAGGAAGACCTGAGTTCATATTCAACCTCAGATACTTTCTAGCCTTCTGACCCTGGGCAAGTCACTTAACCACTGAGCCAGTTTCCTCAACTGTAAAATGGGAATTATAATAGCACATACCTCAGAGGGTTGTTGTAAGGGTCAGATGAGATAACCTTTAACACTTTAACACTTAAGACACTTAACTTTAACACTTAAGACAGATTACGGCACATAGTAGGCTCTTAATAAGTGTTCATTCCTTCTTTTTCTGTTCACTGTTCCCTGCTGCCTCTGTTCTTTGATTTATGCACCTGTCCTAAGATAAACACATACTAATACAAACTTATTCATAATCTATTTCTTCAGAGTTCTAGCAGTTTTAATGTTTGAATGTGTTTTCCTGTTTGGAACATTATTGGTAAAGAGTCATATTTGCATAAATAATATTGGCACACTTAAACGTTAGAGTCCAAGTTTGCCATTTGAAGACCAAAATTCTATACGATTCAGTTTTAAGGTTTTTCTGTGTATAAAACCTTGTCTCTTAACCTTCTTGAACCTCAGTTTCCTCATGTGTAAGATGAGGTGGTTGGACTAGATGAGCTATGATGTCCTTTACAATGGTATCTCCATGGTCTTGTGAGTCTATGTGCATCATAGCTCCTGGTAAAAAATAAAGCATTCATATAATATTCAAAACATAACTTCTGTGTTTTAGTAAACAGTTCCTTTGGGAAAATCACTGTATTAAAGGGAAAGAATTAAGGTCCTACATCACTGATAAAATAATCTTTTCACATCAAGAGTAGTCAGAATTTTAGTTTCTGTTTTTGATCATTTTAATTCAAGATTTTGATTTATAGATGCTTTTTCTCTAATTCGATATTATTCTCACAAGAACTAAAAATATTTTAGCCTTTGACAGTATTCCTTTTTATTTTGGGAGGAGGTACGTTCTATAAATCAGATAAGAAATATGCTCCTTTGTTTCAGTTAATTTTTTTAAAGCATAGGAAATAATTGAATTACCCAGGGAGTGTATTGATAATTGCTTCCCAGCATTCTCAAATATGGATTCATACAGTAAGATAAATAAATATGTATACTTGAATAGTAAGAAAAAAACATTTTCATGCTAAATATAGTTCCTCCACATATCCTATAATTAGAGGTGTGCTCTGAACAAGCTGAGACTGGTCCTTGTCGAGCAATGATCTCCCGTTGGTACTTTGATGTGACTGAAAGGAAGTGCGCACCATTTTTTTACGGCGGATGTGGTGGAAACCGAAACAACTTTGGCACTGAGGAATACTGCATGGCAGTCTGTGGCAGCATCAGTAAGTGGATCCTTCCTCAAGCATGTGGCCATCTCTCTTTCTTGCCACTGACTCTGCTCTTTGCAACAAATCTATTTTTCTGATTCCTGAGAAGGGGTCTGTTGCTACCACTAACAATACATCTATCAACTTTTGTAATTTCCTGGTCTGTGCAACATTTTTAGTCATTAGTACATATCTCCTTCTTTCTCTAATAAAGTATGACAGTGAATATATCCTTTATAAGCTGTAGCAGATAGACGTCTTTGACCTGAAAGAAAATATCATGGGATCATGATACTTTCCACCCCTTCAAGCTTTCATCCTGTATCTCTCCTTTCATTCTCAACCAAACTCCTAGAAAAAAAAAGCCGTTTATACTTGTACTATTACCATCTTGTAATTAAAATCCTTGAATTTATTTTGTTTTTATTTATTGTGTCTATTTCACATTTGAGCCCAATAATATATAAGCTCTTTGAGACCAGGAATTATTTTATTTCTTATATTTCTATTCCCAGCACCTAGTACAGTACCCGGCACATAATAGGAACTTAATGAATAAATGTATGATTAACAGATGCAATATACTTTTCAACCAGGCAAGTATCATAAGATATTTTTTACATTGAATGGGTTTATATGGACCTCATCTTCTTTGTGTTCATTGTTTCTCTTAATAATAAAATTCTGAAAGGAAAAAAAATAGTCCTGGCTCATGTAACTTTAAGAACTTTGAAACTGAATTTCAGAGAGAAATTGAGTTAATAAGTACATGGGTCTCACTTTTGAGGAATTAAAGAATCTCACAATTATATGGAACTTCAGAAGTCCTCTAGTCCAGCCCATACCTGGACTGGAATAATCCCTTCTGCAGTATCCGCCTACAACTTCTCTTACCAAACATCTGGCACAGTCTTCTTCTTCAGTCTTGTGAGACCAATAGTTACCTAACCAATAGTTATTTGCTGGTATATCTGCAGAAGTGTGTCAATATTAATCTTCCTCTCTACAGAAGTAGGCAAAACAGTGGGAAGATGTGGTTGTAAAAAAAAATAGCATCTTCCTATTCAGCAAAACTCTAATATTAAACTTTTTCATTTGTAAAGGTGGTGCTTTTTAGTCCCTTTCTTTAGTCATAGAATATTAAATATAAACTTATCTGAAAAATGGTAAATCAACTAGTTAATCCCTTATGGTTCTATTCTAGAGTTCTCTAATTTGATCATTTCAACTGCTAGTTCAAAGTTCCTTTACTTTCAAACAATGGAATTATGTAAGCTAAATAGTATAATATAGAACACAGTGAGTGATTTTGTTTGTTGCTCTGTCTAGAACAAAGAATCTTTGCTGGTGATCATAACTAGTTCTAACTATCACAATAGATTTTTCTGTCATATTCCCAACAATTTATCCTTTTAGACAAAAGAGAATTTGTTTTAGTGAATATTGTATTATTTACTTGTTTCAAGATAGAAGTTTTGTGTGTCTGTGTCTGAGTTATTTTTCATTTGATCCTAAGACTTAAAAATAGGGTTCACAGAGCATATTCTTCAATCTTTTTTTTCACATTTACCCTTTCTATTCAACCTGTATTAATAGACATCAGCAACTACCATTTGCTTACTATGTAGTAAAATGGGTCCTTTGGAACTCTGAGCATTTTATTGTGATTTTTTTAAAATAATATTCTTGAAAGGTACAGGTATCACTAGTGTAATGAATGTTACTGTATGTGTTTATATCCAGAAATGGAGTACAGATAAATTGTTATAAGCAAAGCTTGGGATAGGTGAAAATTAGGTCACTTGGAAAAATAATCACATATCTACCAGTTGGATCCCACTTTTAAGTGAGACCCAATAATCAATAGAGGTATATATAAAGGGGTAAAATGGAAAAACATTGACAGCAGTCACTAGTATAAGATTGAGTAGATGAGATAATAATGATTTTTTTCATTTACTAAAAGAAAAGTTGAAGTATATATTAACTTCTGATTTTTGTTGTTACCTGATTTATTCCTTACATATTTTTCATCCCAGAATAGAACCCATATACATGTTCTTCCCTTTTATTAGTCATGCTCATACAGATTTCTTAGTTGTTTTGTCAAGTCTCTCTATGGTATCTCTTCTTCATTGAATTTTTGTGTCTCACCATTTGGCCAAATCTGTTTTTTAAGGTGTTATTTTCTTGAGTACTTTTTGGTGCTGTTAATTCTTTTTCATAATTTTCTTGCATTACCCTAATTTCTTTTCTCCATTATTCCACTACCACTCACTCATGTCTTTCTGTAATTCTTCCAAGAATTCTTCTTGGGCTTCTGTCCAATTAGCATTTATCTTTGAGGCTTTGCTTGTAGCTGTTTATGATGTTGACTTCTTCTGAGTGTGTCTTGGTATTCCCTACTATGTAGCTTTTTGTGGTACAGTTCTTTTTTTATTACTGTTTGCTCATTTTCCAGCCTATTTCTTGACTTTGAATTTTATGTTGAAGTTGTATTCTGCTTCCCAGGGGTTGGGGAGGCACTGTCCCAAACTTCAGGCTTTTTTCATATTGCTATTTTCAGAGCTAGTTCTGGGACTCCATAAGTTTTTGGAGTTTCCAAGATGATGTGACATGGGAAGAGGTGTGGTCACTGCTCTCTTGGTCTGCACTCCAGCTGTTACCCAGAAAGGCCCTTGTGCCCCTTGTGCCAAGCCACAAGTTCTAGTGCTCCTCTTGTCCCTAGAACTGTGACCAGATCCCTTGCTCTTCTACAGCCACAAGCACTCACACTCCTCTTCACCCTGTAATTGTGCCTAGGGCCCCTGTTCCCTTGTGACCAACTACAGGTGCTCCTCTTTGCCCTGGAACTGTGACCCAGAACTGTGTATGAGCAATAGAGTTGCCAAATCCTATGTGTAGTGACAGCATAGGGTCCCTTATACTCTGTCTCTGACCAGTTGTCCTTACTTGACACCCTTACCATCTCTGGGCTGTGAGCTCTTCTACCACTGTCACAGCCTCTAAAACTTACAGCTGGCATTGCCATCACCTACTCTCCGAGGTAGCCCCAACCCTGGTTCACAAACTACTTCTCCGGACAGCTTCTTGAGTTGTCTTAGACTGGAAAAATATTTCACCCTGACCTTTTGTTATCTCTCACTCCAGAATTTAATTTGAGGCATTATTTTAAAGTTATTTGGAGGGAAGTGTTGGGAGAATTTTGCTGGGTTGCTGCTTCTTCTCTGCCATCTTGGCTGTGCTCTCCACAGTGTCTCAAAAATTTCTTACTACTCAACAAGAACCCCTTCTGAAAACAATGAAGTTAAATGTATATTACACATCATCATTTGGAGGAATGGGAAAATATGACTGACATAAATATCACATATAACATCACTGTCTTTTACAAAATTTTGTGCTTCTTAAGCCTTTCTCTTTTAAATACTTTTTCTCATTTTGTTCTTTTTGTATATGGTTATGTCTGACTTTACCAGGTGAAATCAGATGTCACTGGTGAGCACATAGTTTAATAATACATTTATTCTTTTAAATTTCTTATGAAGTTTGGAAGAAGATATGTTTCCTTTAAAAATTCAGATGTCTTCCTGGAAAATGGTTCCTTGTTACAAGGTCATTATGGAACTCTCTAATATTGTTTAATACTTTTTTGGTTTAATTGTTAAGGTAGCAAGGTTTAGAGGGACCTTATCCATAAGTAACTGATTTCTTATAATAGAGGTGCAGAGAATGATATGAATATCCATTATGGCTTCAGTGGAAGCTTTTGTGATCCAGAAAACGTAGGAGCCCTGTGCCTGGAGAAAGGAAGGTCTGAGTTCAAATTTGACTTCATATATTTAACTAGCTGTGTGAACTTGGACAAATTACTCAGCCTTTCTCTGATTCAATTTCCTCAACATAAAATGGGGATAATAATAACATTTACCTCTCAGAGTTGCTGTGAGAAACAAATGAGTTAATATTTGTAAAGCATTTAGCACAGCTCTTGGCACATAGTAAGTGTTACTTAAATGCTAGTTATTATTATAGAACTAGAGGCATACTGAGTTTCATACATTGGAGGTGGAAGGAGAGACAAGCCATTTTAGTTTTTCTTGTTTGCCTCAAGTTGGAGTTACCAACATTTTTTGCTTCTATAATGTCCATTTTTTGCCTCTTTAATTGATTCAGTATCTATCTATCCAAATAGTATGCTATTTAGAATAGCATCTGTTCCAAATTTTTCTGTCCCTTTGAGAGCTTCCATTAGCACCCATCCTTCCCCACCTTCTCATCTGGGAACTCTGCCTTATACTTAACTGAAAAAATTGAGGCCTTCTCAGAGAGCCCCCTCTTCCCTACTCATCTCTCATCAGTCCTGTTTCTTTCCCTGTTATTTGTCCTTTTACCTCTGCATCACATGAAGACCTGGCTCTTAACCTTGCCAAGGCTACCCTCTCTATTTGAAGTTTAATATTATTATTATTGGTTTGTTATCTATGGTTCCTTTCAGCATAGTAGTTTCCTTGTTTATCCTTTTTCATTTTATGATTATTTGTTTTTGCTTTTTCTGACAGCAAGGTTGCAGATTCCTTCCTCTGGGGATTTACTTGATGCATAGTGAATTTTTTTTCCATCCCCTGTTTTATTCTGTGTATGCCTTGTTTTTCAAATGTGTTTCTTGTAAACAACACATTTGGATGTTTTGTTTTCTTATCCAGTCTGTCACTCTTTTTTGTTTTATTAAATTGTCTCAGCCCCAACAAACTTCCCCAGCCTGAAGCCCTTGTCTTCACACCACAGGAAGGAGGGGAATGTGGCTCTGGGTCTTGTTGCCAGCCTATGTCTTAGTCCCTTAAGTCAGCGTCTATTGCCTCACTGCCGGTAATGTGTTAGGGGTTGAGTAGAGGAAAGAGTATGCTCAGCAAAGCTGTCGGTTCATGGCAGGGGTGTTTTTTTTGTGGGGGGACGAGGGGTTGCTTTTTAGAATGGGGAAGGCAGGTCAATTGGGGTTGAGTGACTTGCTCAAGGTCACACAGCTTGTAAGTGTTAAGTGTCTGAGGTCAGATTTGAACTCAGGTCCTCCTGACTCCAGGGCCAGTGCTCTGTTTACTGTGCCACCTAGCCGCCCCAGTGGTGGGATTTTTAACCCTCTTTTCCATTATGATTTCCTAGACTCTAAAGACAACTGACATTGCTTTATCTGCAGTACATGTTTTCTGTTTTAGAGAGGATTGAAAAGTTGTGGTAATCGGAGAATATGTCTAATACTTCATGGGGGAGAGGGGCATCATGTCACCCAGAAATCTTAAAGTATACTTAAATTTAAGAAGGTAGCTGTGGTACCCCCATGCTTGTCTGTGCCCTCTTCTGCATGTTTCTGATGTTCCATGGACACTCTTATTAGTTATGTATTGAACTTTTGTAAAGAAAAAAGAAACCAATATTTCATTTCTCCTTTATAAAGCAAACAAAACAACAGCCAAAATGCTTCAGATTGCCCAACCAACCCTTTCTTATTGTTCTTTTGGGGACCAAAAGAGCTTAATCATTTGTCACAAGATGTTTTCATACATTTTCTCAACTTTGCCAGTAAATCTCAAGGACTTCATCAGCTTTTTGGACCTGGAAAAGGAATCTTACCCTAATGTACCTGACAAGTTATCATCAATCTCTCCTGTCCTTCTCTCCACTTCTTCCCCCACCCCACCCCCAACTTGTGTCTCTCTGTATATTTCCCATTTCTGTTCATGATATTACAATCTTTCTAGTCACACCAATTGAGTCTTAGGGCTTTTTAGTTCTTGTTACTCCCTCACCTTCTTATATTCAGTTCCTTTCCAGGACTTCTTAATTCCATCTCTGCACTTAACTCTTATATCTATTCTCTCCTTTCCATTTCCACTTCAGGAGCCCAAATTCAGGGTGCCATTACCTCTTGTCAGAATTTTGTTAATATCCTTCAAACTTGCCTCTAAGCTCTCTCTGTCTTTCATACCAGTTTCTGTGATCATCCAGAGTTCCACCTTGGTCATGTTACTCATCTGCTCAGAAACTTAAATAGCTCTACAAATACCTGCTGTCAAACTGTGCAGTATAACTCTTGCCCCATCCTCTTTGATTAGTCTCTGTTCACAAGATCATGCCATTCATCCTTTGCTGTTATATGTTTCCCACCACTCTGGCTATGGTTGCTCCAGAACTTACACGTACCTTCTTTAAGGGTAGAAAGCTAGCCAGACAGGCACAGCAACCTCTGTCTCAGAAAAGACAACCTTCCTCTGTACAAACTTTTCCTAGAATGAAACCATCGCAAGTCCCTCATCTCTCACCACCAACTCTTACCTTCTCCACTATCTTGTTAATCTGTGCCCCATCTCTGCTCTTTAGGGGTAGACCCTCCTTGTCTACTCTCCTGATCTTAGGCTTCTGCCATCTGTCACCTTCTTCTTATTCTCCCCCTCCCCATCCCTACTTGTCAGAAGATGGTAGTAATCTCCACTCCTTTACTGCTTATCCCTAGAGCTCCGTTACTTTTCACTATAGAATTTTTACCTTTCCTTTATTTTTCCCCTGGCCACTAGCAGAATGTGTTGTTTGTCATTGAAATTGTTCAACTTAACTACAACTTGTCTTAGAATTTGAAGCACGGGGTTTTTCTTTGCTTGCCTGCTTGTTTGCCTTCCTGGTCGCATTCTGTGGATTTTCTTAGTCCATATTTTGTTGTCTGAATTCAGAAGTTCAGGATGGTTTTCTTGTATTATTTCCTGTTTCATGTTTTTTAGTTTTGTTTTTAAATTTGCCATGTGTTTCTGGGCAACCCTGTGATCTTTAAGTTATCTCTGTGCATCCTATCTTCAAGGTTAGTTCCTTTGACTTGTACATAATGCAGTAATTCACTTAATATTGGTGTCTTTTTTCTCTTGTTCCAGATTTTCATCAACTTCATCGTTTTTGTGTTTTAAATATGTTTTTCTGTCTTTTACTTCTTTAGAGATTTTCTTCATTAGAGATTTAATTTTTCCTACTTATAATTGATTTTTAAGAATATAAATCTGCATTGAGCTTTCTTTTCTGCTTTGAGAAATCTGGTTTTTCTTTATTTCTGATTTCTTATGAGTTTTATTTCTATTTTGAATCCTTATGATAAAGTTTCTTCCAATTGTTCTGTGATCTCCGAGGGGTTCACAGGTTATGCTTTCATTAAGTACTAATGTTTCACTCTTCTCCATATTATAACATTTGCCAATCATACTTTGGTTTCTCTTTTTTTCATTTTTAGAATCCTTTCTTTGACTTATCCCTTTGATCTATAGGCTTTTATTAAAGCTTTTCTCTCAATATCTTTGTTGTTTGGGCCTTTTCCTGATATTCCCCATTAGTCACACTCATGTCTCTCCTTTTCTAGTAGCAGAGAACATGAGGCAGAGCTGCAGTCTGTATTAGCCTAATATAAGGTCTAATAGGAGGTTCTCCAGTCTGACTTCCTTTGCTGAATAACCTCTGAGCTTTGGGCATAGTCTCCACTGGGTTTCAAGTTTCCTTTTGCATGTGCCATTGTCAGTCTGCTCCATTCTCCCTGTACTTTCTTCCTTCCTTTTACATGGCTGGATTCAGTTCTACACATAATGTAATAGTAAATGCTATACTTAAATACAGTATTGTGGCAGCAAGCACCCCAAGCCTCCCCAGGGTCGCTGCCACCACAGGTTCTTAGATCTGCTTTGTTAAAGGAAAGCAACTCAAAATGGGTTAACAAGCTTACTTTAATCAGTCAAATATGTATCATTTACCTAGTTCAGGGGAAAAAGGTCAGCACCCTGAACTTCAGAGTATACAGGCAGAATTATCAAGACAGAAACAGATCAAGTAGACAGCTTTCCAAACTGTCCAACCAAAACAACATCTGGGTTTCAAATCCATACCAAATCAACATCTGGGTTTTTCAAAGCCGGGGGGCTCTCAACAATGGCTTCCCATAATCCAGATCAAATCACAGAACACTTCTCAAAGTGAGCCCCAAAAACAAAGCTACACATCAGGGCTTATATAGCCTTCTCCTGGCTCAGAGAATGTAACAACCTTATTGACTCACTGGCCAATCAAGAAGTATCTACTGAAAAACAAGCCTCCCACCCCAGGCTCCAGGTGCACTTTAGCCTAGGGGCAGAGAAGATCTTAAAAATTTACATTCCCATTACAAGTATACAAGAGACTGCAGTATACGGGAGATGGGCCTAGAGACAGGAAGACTTGAATTCCAATTCGGCCCTAGCCACAAGCAGTGCAACCCTGGGCAAGACACTTAACCACTGTCCACCTCAGTTGCAAAATGAGGACAACAGCACTTTTTGCCCAGGCACTTATCATAGTACCTGGTGTGTATTCAACTCATTCCCTTCTACTTCCCCATTTTATTACTTTGCTAGCCTGAAATGCACTTAGAGTGCAAATTCCTTTCACTTTCTTGTCCATTGTATTATTTAGGTTGATTACCTCTTGGGTTTTACTTTAAAAAAAAAAAAAAGCATTTTTGTTATTACAAAGATGTGTTTGATGACTATATTTTTTAAGTAATTTTTTCTTAATCTGTGAATGTCAGTGCTTTTTAAAGAAATACAGCCTAGAATTTCCTTTAACTGTAGGGATATAAGTTCATTTTATATCATGTAATGTTTGAGGTTTGGGTGTTGCTACAAATATAAAAAGTATAATCACAGGTGTTAAGGATGTTTATTACAAAAAGTAAATATGATGAATTACATTGTGATAATTATAAACTTTATATTGTTTGATGTCCTATTATACTAAATGATCCTAATATCTGTAGAAACATAGGCAAAATAGACACTTTGTACTTTTCCACTTTTAACTGTGTCAGACAATAAGGCTTGCTGCTTTTTCATTGAAATGAACTCTCCACATGCTATAGGGACCTTGAGTCATTTTCCTCCTGCTGATAGTTAAGGTTAGACCATACCACCAGTTTGTGATCTGAGTAAAGAAACTTCCCCTACCCAAATTTTACCAAAGCCTAGTATCAGTAAGTAAGCCAAAAACTTCCACTGTATCTAATTAGGTATGTCCCCTCCTGTGTCTGTCATGAATAACCTGTTCTCAGCCAAGCCTTTTAAAAAGGTATATAATCTTACCACCTGATCTTCAACTTGGAGCATGTCTCTTGAGTACCAATTTTCTAGAAAATCTCAAACCCAAGTATTTGCTTTAACCTAAATTGGGAAGCCAAATAAAACTTTGAAAAATTTTTCTGCTACAGTCTACATGTACTTCAAGACCAAGTGGGGTTATTTATCTATATTTTTCCCTTAAATTATGTAAAATATTATTATAATACAATTATAAATCTGATTATTTCAAAAATTTTCTTTACCCTAGTTCTAACGAGGGGTGAAATAATTGTTACTGTGCTGTGAAATCAGTGATGTGACATACTTTTAAACAGCCTTGCAATGGTGGTAAATTTATCGTATGGGTTTCTGTGCTATAATCAAACATTGTTTTTTATTTCTCCTTCCCTTTTGCTTGACAGTCCCTACTACAGCAGCCAGCACCCCTGATGCTGTTGACAAATATCTGGAGACGCCTGGTGATGAGAATGAACATGCCCATTTCCAGAAAGCCAAAGAGAGACTTGAAGCCAAGCACCGTGAAAGAATGTCCCAGGTAACCTAGACTTATTTTTCTGTTGGCAAAACCAAAGAAAACTAATAATAAGCTACATTTGCCTGAGATTTTCAGCAGTGCTCCTGATTTTTAACAAAACATCTTGTGGGAGTCCATGGTTTCTCTCCAGACCACTAGTGATCCTAAGATTTAAAAGCTAGTTTTATCTAATGGATCTTATTTTTGCTCCATCATCCAAATTCATTATGTGTAGTTATAATTTATAATACTAAGGAAGCTAGGTAACAGGGTCTAGAGGCTAGGTATGAAAGAAGGAAGACCTAAATTCTGGCCTCAAATATTTACAAACTGTGTGAATCTGCCCAGGACTCTTAACCTCTGCCTCCTTTTTTTAATCTGTAAAATGGGCATTTTATATAAAATAGATATAAATATATATAAAAAATATCATCTACCTCCCAGGGTTGTTGGGAAGATAAAAGGAGGTATTTATAAAATGCTTTGTAAACCTTAAAGTGCTATCTTATAAATGCTAGCTATTATCCTCATTATTGCTACCTATTACCACCAAGAAAAATCTCAATTATATTGGCTAAAAGTGGGATGGCATATGGATAGTGTGAGGACCTATGTAATGTTTCTATTAAATATTATGACTTTTTTCAGGGAAAAAAGTTTTCTTTTCCTTGCTGTCCACAGAAGTGGCCTGGTGTTCAGCATGGAAATCTGGTGCTGGAACCAAAAACTAGAAAGGCCTAAATTCAAATCCTGTCTCTGCCACATACAGGGCATGTGACCAAAATTAGTATCTCAGTGCTTGGGCAACTCTCTAAAACTTTAAGCTGCAGAGAAGGTCCTGACATCCCCAGACCTATACACCAGAAAACTGGTGCTGGAAGTGGGAAGGGCCAAATTCAAGTCCCACCTCTGACACATACAGGCTATGTGACTGGAACAGATAACTTAATCTCTCCATGCTTTAGGCAACTCTCTAAGACTAAGTTGAACAGAAGGTACTGACCTGCATTAGTAGAAGAAATTAACTACACACACACACACACACACACCTTAGGTGACAAAGTGATTAGAGTTCTGGACATAGAGTAAAGAAAACCTGAGTTCAGATCTAGTTGTGACCCTAGGAAAGTCTTTACCATACCTTAGTTTCCTCATCAGTAAAATAGGGATAATAGCACCTACCTCCCAAGGTTGTTGTGAGGGAAAAATGAAGTAATATTTGAAAATCATTTGCAAACCTTAATTAACTTTGTAAATGTTAGTTATTATGTGTATTTATATGCAACTTATAAATTAATTTTAGAAATACTATCATATAGATAAATATATGTAAGTGTATGCACACATACATACATACACTAATATATGATGAATATTAAATGCTTCCTCCCCCACACTGATTATTTAGATCTTCCTTTATTTCAACAGTAATAGTTTTAGTTTCTTTTGACCAAGTTATATGTATTTTCAAGTGTTTTGTTCCCCTCGATATTCAGTGGTTTGGAGGGCTTTTTTTATTGTTGTTTTTATAAATGTTTATGGTATTTCCTTAATCCTGTTACTTAGTAAATGAGAATACAGAATGTTTTGTGTTAATTTCATAGTCTGCAACCTTGATGAACTTGTTTTTCTATCTCCATTAATTTTTTAGTTAAGATAATGAGATTTTTCTAATTACATTATCATACTATTTTAGCCTCCTCATTTCCAATGTTAATCATAGCATGACTTGTAGATCTACATCTGGAAAAAAGACCTCAGGAGCTATCTAGTACAAACCCTTTCCAGGAACTGAAGTCCAAGGAGACACAATGAGGAAGGCTCAAAGTTACATAAAGCCAGTAATTTAACCATGGTCCTCTCAAGTAAACACGCATTAATTAAGTGCCTACTTTATGCCAGGCACAGTGTTAAATACTGGTAATCATCTGACTCCAAATCCAGTATTCCTTCAATTATAATATTGAACTTGGATGCAGAGTTAGGATTTAGTTCAGTAGGTGATATAAGGCTTTTGAGAGTTTTTAATCAGAGGATTATCATTGCAGTAGCTGCACTGCACTTAACCTCCCAAGGTTTGTAATCTAGGATGTGAACTTTTAAAAAAAATTTAGATATGTGTATTTCACTATACTTGTTTTCCTTCATAATTCTATGTATTTTATTTTATGCATTTAAAAACATTCTGAGAAGGGATCCATAGTCATTAACAGACTGCTAACAGAGTCCACAACACTAAAAAGGCTAAGAATTCATTGCTTGATCTGTGGATAAGGGAAGAACTTAGGACCAAACAAGAGATAAAGAGCATTACAAGATGTAAAATGGCTAATTTGATTACATCAAATTAAAAAGGTTTTGCACAAACAAAACCAGTGCAGATTAGAAGGAAAGCAAAAAACTGGCAGGAAGGGGTGGGTTATAGCAGATTTTTCTGAAAAAGGCCTTATTCCTCAAATATATAGAGAACTAAGTCAAATTTATAAGAATATTCCCCAAATGATAAATAGTCAAAGGATATAAATAGGCAGTTTTCAGATAAAGAAATCAAAGCCATCTACAGTCACATGTAAAAACACTCTAAATCACTATTGATTAAAGAAATACAAATCAAAACAGCTCTGAGATACTACTTCACACCTATCAGACTGGTTAATATGACAGAAAAGGAAAATGATAAATGTTTGGAGAGGTTGTGGAGAAATTGGGACACTAATGCAAGTTGGTGGAGCTATGAACTGTTCTAATCATTCTGGAGAACAATTTGAAACTATACCCAAAGGGCTGTAAAACTGTGCATACCTTACTTTGCCCAGCAATACTACTGCTAGGTTGGTATCCCAAAGAGATCAAAGAAAAGGAAAAAGGACCAATTTATACAAAAAAATATTAATACTCTTTTTGTGGTGACAAAAAATTGGAATTTGAGGAGATGTCCATCACTTGGGGAATGGCTGAACAAGTTGTGATATATGATTGAGATGGAATACTGTTGTGCTATAAGAAATGACGAGCATGATGGTTTCAGAAAAACCTGGAAAGATACACATGAACTGAAGCAAAGTGAAATGAGCATAACCAGGAGAATATTGTACACAGTAACAGCTATGTTGCATGATGATCATCTGTAAATGATTTGGCTCTTTCCAGCAATAGAGTGATCTAAGACAACCCCGAAATATTCATGATGGAAAACGCTGTTCACCTTCAGAGAAAGAACTGATGGAATCTGAATGCCAATTGAAGCATAATTTTTTTAACTTTATTTTTCTTGGAGTTGGGGGGGAAAGGGGACTGTTGTTTTCTTTTGCAACCTGACTGATATGGAAATATGTTTTGCATGACTGCACATACATAATCTATATCTAATTGCTTGCAGTCTCAGGGAAGGAGGGAAAGAATTAGGACTCAGGTTTTTTTGTTTTTTTTTTTGGTTTGGGGGTATTTTTTTGCTTTTTTGGAGGGGGGAAGGCAGGGCATTTGGCATTAAGTGACTCGCCCAAGGTCACATGACTAGCAAATATTAAGTGTCTGAGGCCGGATTTGAACTCAGATCCTCCTGACTCCAGCCTAGCCGCCCTCACTCAGACGTTTTTTAAAGATGAAAATTAAGAATTGTTTTTACATATAATTTTTTAAAAACCCAAATATAAAAGTTTCCCTTCTCCCCCCCAAAAACACAGTGCCCTGCTCTAAGTAAAGAGACAATGACATCGGGGTGACTAGGTGACGCAGTGCATCGGCCCTGGAGTCAAGAGGACCTGAGTTCAAATATGGCTTCAGACACTTAATGCTAGCCATGTGACCTTGGGCAAGTCACTTAACCCCAATTGCCCTGCCTTCCCCCCTCCAAAAAAGAGAGAGAGACAATGACATAGTAGATAGAGCTCTTGGAGGATGGTGTTTATGGGGATAGGTGGGAAAAGAGGTAGCTATTAAAGACCTTATCAACTTGAATGAGTATGAGATACTAGAGAGAGATTGACATCAAAGATGATAAGAGGTTTTAAGCATGGTTCAGATAGGGAAAATGTGTTTAGTTCTGGACATGAAAAACCTAAAGTATCAAATAGGCAATTTGAATTAGTCAAATACTTTGGAGAGAGACAAATCAGTGTTGGAATTATAGACTCGGTATTATCTAGGTAGAGAGAAAGAACAGATAGATAGGAGAGGTAGATGAAGCAGGGGCAACTCAAGGAACTTTGTAGAACAAAGTTTCTTCAGAAGGGACCAGCAAGGAAAAGTCACAAATAAGAGTGAAATCCTGAATAGTGCAGGGGAATAGAGATCAACCAAAAAGAAAATTTCATTTAGATGGAACTAGTTGGCAGCGTTACATAATTTAGAGACAACAAGAAGGACTGGGAAATGGCCTTTGGAATTGGCAATTAAATGTCACTGGTAAGCTTGAAGAGGACACTTAGTAGAACAGTGGTATTAGAAGAAGAGATTTTTGAGACATTAAATGGAGAGC
Organism: Petaurus breviceps papuanus; assembly: GCF_028583685.1. Taxonomy (NCBI): domain Eukaryota; kingdom Metazoa; phylum Chordata; class Mammalia; order Diprotodontia; family Petauridae; genus Petaurus; species Petaurus breviceps. The sequence continues at coordinate 15,307,869 of NW_027187374.1, forward strand.
AAGAAGAGGAAGTGTGGATTATTTTAAGAAGTCAGTTGGTTAATTAAGGTTTTGGGGGTTTTTTTAGTGAGTAACAAAAATCTTTTCAAAAATCTTACAAAAGTGCAGTATAGTATATTGGATATTATGCTGTACTTGAGATTAGAAAACCCTCCCTGATCGGCCAGCACAGCGCTCTGGGAGCCGAGCCCAGCCCCATGCCTAGGCTTTAGCCCCAGGGCGGGACTGACCAACCGCTGGCCAGAGGGACTCCAGATCAGCAGCAGCTGTGGCCGTTTCCAGATTTATCAATACATAGATGCGAAGGACAAGGTGAGAGGCCAGTGCAGTCTGGACTTTGGGACCCAGTAAGTGGGAATGCGTGGCTTTTACTCCCAGGGCAAGAAACCGCTGAGATGCTGGCACAGCCAGCCAGCGCCAGGCCTGCAGAGTGTAGGGGGAACAAGCACCAGTCTGAGGGGTAATCGCTCTTGCTTTAACCTGCTTGGATCTGTATTGCAGTCTAGGGTGGAAGTACTGGGGTGTGTGTCCAGCTTGCCAGAGCGTGTGGAGACCTCAGAGAGGGCACCCATCTAATACCTCCAGCAACTGAGAAAACCCCAGCATTTGGGACGAAAATTCCCCTGTCTGATGGCAGAGTCCTACTGTGGCAAAAAGCCCAAAAGTCAAATAATTGAGTGGCAAAATGAGCAGGCAAAGGAAGCAAAGCAGACAAAGATTCCAACATTACACTCCTATTTTGGGGACAAGAAGGAGCAAGGCATGAAACAGGAGGAAAACAGTGAAGTCAGAACTCCTGCACCAAAAGCTTCAAAGGAAAATACAAGCTTGTTACAGGCCATAGAGGACCTTAAGAAGCAGATAAGAGAAGTGGAGGAAAAATTGGGAAGAGAAATGAGAACAATGCAAGAAAATTATGAAATGAGAGTCAACAGCCTGACTGAAGAAAATAATACCTTAAAAAACAGACTGACTCAAATGGCAAAGGAGGCTCAAAAAGGCAATGAGGAGAAGAATGCCTTAAAAAGTCAAATTTTCCAGATGGAAAAAGAATCTCAAAAGCTCAATGAGGAGAATCATTGCTTCAGAATTAGATTGGAGCAAATGGAAGCTAATGACTTTATGAGAAATCAAGATGCTGTGAAACAGATCCAAACAAATGAAAGAATAGAAGGCAATGTGAAATATCTCATGGGAAAAACCACTGACCTGGAAAATAGATCCAGGAGAGATAACTTAAAAATTATTGGACTACCTGAAAGCTATGACCGAAGTAAGAACTTAGAAATCATCCTCCAGGAAGTTCTCAAAGAAAACTGCCCTGATGTTTTAGTACCAGAGGGCAAAATAGAGGTTGAAAGAATCCACCGATCACCTCCTGAAAAAGATCCCAAAAAGAAAACTCCTAGGAATATTATAGCCAGGTTCTGGAATTCCCATATTAAGGAGAGAATATTACAAGCAGCCAGGAAGAGACAATTTGAATATTGTGGAAACACAATCAGGATAACCCAGGATATGGCAGCTTCTACACTGAGGGATCGAAGGGCTTGGAATATGATATTCTGGAGGGCAAAGGAGCTGGGACTAAAACCAAGAGTCACCTACCCAGCAAAACTGAGTATCATGTTTCAGGGGAAAATATGGTCATTCAGTGGAATAGAGGACTTTCAAGCATTCTTGCTGAAAAAACCAGAGTTGAATAGAAAGTTTGACATTCAGATACAAGAAACAAGAGAAGCATGAGAAGGTAAAGAGGGAAAAGAAATCATAAGGAACTTATCAAAGTTCAACTATTAACATTCCTACATAGAAAAAAAATAATTGTATTTTAGGAAACTTTTCTCAGTAGTTGAAGGGATTAGAAATATATGTCTGTATATGAGGTTATATGGGCATATGAATACATATGTGAATGTGTGTATATATGTTTACAGGTATACATAGATAGAGGGCACAGGACCAATTTAACAGGAAGGGATGATACTTAAAAGGTGAAATTTAAGAGGTGAGAGGAATATAATGAGAGGAGATGGAGAGAGACAGATTGGGGCAATCTATCTCATACAGAAGAGACAAGGGAAAATGGTTACAATGGAGGGGAAGAATAGGAAGGCAAAAGGGAATGGGTCAACCTTATTCCCATTGAATCTGGTTTGAGGAGGGAGTGAAATACACTAAATAGGGGATCTCACCCTCCAGGAGAATGGGGGGGGGGGG
>NW_027187374.1:15310188-15313249 GCF_028583685.1 Petaurus breviceps papuanus
GGGGGGGGGGGGATGAGAGGGGGCATGATGGAATGGAGGGCAGGCTTGGGGGGAGGGAAGTTGGAAGCACCCACTTTTGAAAAGGGACAGGATCAAAGTAGAGAATAGAACAAGTGGGAGGTGGGATAGGAGGGAGGGAAATATAGTCAGTCTTTTACAGTATATCTACTACGTTATTGTTTTGTATTAGCCGCACATGTACAACCTATACTGAACTGCTTGTCTTCCCAGTGGGGGTGGGTGGCGGGGGGGAAGGGAATGAATCTGGAATTAAAAGTTTTAAAATCAAATATTCAAATATATATATATATGTGTGTGTGTGTGTGTGTGTGTGTATGTATACTATTATTAATACCATCTTACATGTAATTAAGAAATAAGATATATAGGCACTGAGTCATAGAGATCTACTGGAAAAGTCGAAACGGGTATGGAAGAAAATATGGGAGAGAGCAGATTGGAGGTGGGGATATCCTGTGGGACTGCTGTTTTGGGGGGATGGGTGGGGGAAAAACAGGGAGAAAATTTGTAACTCAAAATGATGTAAATCAGAAGTTAATAAAGCATTAAAAAAAAAAAAGAAAGCCCTCCCTTCAGATTAAGTTTTTTATACTTGCTTTGTAGCAAATCAGTTAACTTTTGTGCCTCAGTTTCCCAAGTTGTAAAATTGAAATAATAATAATAATTGTCATTCTACAGTGTTAATTGTGAGGTTCAAATGAAATAATTCATATGTATCACTGTAGAAAATGTCATCCATTATCATTGCCATTATTGTTGTTATTATCAGGTATTTCCCTTTTACAGATGAATAAACTGGGGCTCTAGTTAAATGACAGTAGAGTTAGAAAGTTGAGGATGGAAATGAAGAGTGATCCATTGAAAAACATTAACCTTTAAAAGGAAAAAGGGTGCTTCTTTCTTTGAGATAATAGAAAAGAAAGAAAAGATTAATAATAGATAGGAGATGGGGTGCATCCAGACTTCACAGAACAAATCCCCTTAATAAAAGGACTTGTTCTGTAAAACTTGGACTCAGTCAAAAAGCCACACCTGAGGATCTAGAAGCTACTTGTGGCCTCAAGGCTGCAGGTTCCACACCCCTGGTGTAGGGAAAGGGTTGGGAACTTGAATGGAAAGAGTTTATAACAATAGTATTCAATAGGGTGCTATCAAGAGGTGAACAGAAAGATTGCCAAGCAGGCTTTGTAGCAGGGCTTGCAGACAATCAGCTGAAGCCGACTCCATGGTCCTGCCCCTGCACCTCCTGTGAAGGACACACAGCGAAGACCCAAGGGGGCCGGGGCAGGCCCTGGCTGGTGGGCAGCAGGCCCAACCCCAGCCCTGCCAAGCCTGTGGCATCCCACCTTCCTATCAGCCCTGGCCAACCTGTGTCATTCCACTCCGTCCTAGCCCAAAGGTTCCCCTGATCTGTGACCTGGAAGAATAGCTGTGGCTATTTTCAAAGGATACTGTGTAGAAATTATATATAAATCAACAAGCATTTATTGAGCATCTGCCCTATGCCAACCATTGAACTGGTTACTAAGAGATACAAAAGTGAAACAGTCCCTGCCCTCGAGGAGATTTCAGTCTACTAAGGGGAGACAACACATACACTTGGCTCAGCAGATCATTCTCAAAGCTGCTTATGGTGCTGATACACATGTTGTCTGTTGGGAGGGGCCAGGTGGTTGGATGGCCAGAGTTCTGGGGCCTTCAGAAATGACCTACTCCAATTCAGCAATTGAGGATGAAGCCACAGCCACCAGGAGACCTGATGGAACACACTAACATAGTCAACTGGGAGAAGGACCTGGAGAAAAGACTGGCTTGTCTTTAAAAATAGCCGTACTTTTGACCTGTCCAAACTGGAAAAGGTCGAAGGCTCAGGAGTTCTGAGTTCTAATTCCATCTCTGCCTCAGTCATTGTGTGGTCTTGATTTACCTTCCATTTGTGTGCTATGATTCCTTCTGCTTCCTAGCTGTGAAAGCCTTCTTTACACATGGTGATTTCCTTTGGCCTAAGTGGTTAGAGAAAGTTTTAGCTTGACTAACTGATACAAAGAACTTTACAGCCTCATTGATCCACTCTCGTCATTGAAGGACTACAGGGCAAAGTTTCTTACAGCAAATAAAATTCAGTGAGAATTAAAAAAATAAAAATAAAAGATTGCCAAGCAGCCATGAAGGACCCACTGAAATTAGTTACCATTCATTTTTGTAGTGAACTATATAAGAGGCTTCCCTCTTGTGGTATATCTTCTCCCTATATACTTAGTGTGCATCTGATTATTTACTTGTCTACCCCACTAAAATGTAAGTTCCTTGCCAAGATCTGGTGTTTCTGTATCCCTACCTCTTGGCACAGTGCGTGTAAAAAGTGCTTAATTTTGTGACTCAACATTAAATCATTTCAACTATAATTTAGCAAAAATCAGTGTGCTTTTCATGGGGTCTCTGAAGCCCTAACTGCTCATTTCACCCTCTTTTCTCTGACTTTTTAATAACTATGAACATTCATAGTTAATGCATTGTTAACGGGTCACCTACAGTGAAACTAATGAGAAGTTAAAAATAACTCAAGACTAGGACAAATTTAATTTCCTTATATTAGTGTAATAAAATCTGATGTCTCCTTAAGCATAGTACTCTTTAGAAGGACAGTTCAAAATATAAGGAAAACTTGGGAATTGGTTGTGCAATTTTAGTGGGGAAATGAATAATTCTTCATCCACAAACCATTTATTTACCTCTGCAGGTTATGAGGGAATGGGAAGAGGCAGAACATCAAGCAAAGAACCTACCCAAAGCTGATAAGAAAGCGGTTATCCAGGTAATTACACATACATTATCAATGGAACAAAATATGAGAACAAAAAGAAAATGATTTTTGATGATACTAGCTTAGTTGTATACAAGTTGATTAATATTGGTAAATCTTGTCTTAAATTATCATAAATTACCACTGAAGTTATTATTTATGACCTTATTTTTGATATCACCATCATTTTCACCATTTTGCCCCTTATATTTCCATTCTATAATGCAGGCATATTGG
>NW_027187374.1:15313259-15542311 GCF_028583685.1 Petaurus breviceps papuanus
CACCATTTTGCCCCTTATATTTCCATTCTATAATGCAGGCATATTGGAAGCACCTCTACTCTGACCTGTACATGTATTTAGCTGTATGCATTATCAGGAAGATTTTCATCCTTATACTAATGAACTATCATTAACTTAAACCCTGTTGACAGAGAGAAAAGATAAGATGCTTTTAAAATACTTTTTCTGTTTGATGTCATTTTTTTTAAAGCAGTTGGGTTTAAGTAACTTGCCCAAGGTTACACGACCAGTTGTTTTGTGTGGGTGTTAAGTATCTGAGGCTAGAACCAATCCCAGGTCCTTCCGACTCCAGGGCCAGTGCTCTTACTCACTGCGCCACCTAGCCGCCCCATTTTGTTTTGTTTTGTTTTGTTTTTGAAGAACAGTTTAAACTGCTTCAAAACATATCCCTGGTTAAGACCAATCTACTGAACCCGATTCTTAGAGATAAATCAATAACATATTGATTCAACATATGAATGGTAGTTTTTGGATTTGTAGACATATGAAAAAAATTATTAATAGCTTACGTGGACCTTTGGAAAAGTTTTAATTTCTTAATGATGGTTTGCCGCACGTGTTCCCTCAATTAGTGTCTTTTGTCATTGATGTATGTCTATGTTTGTCCTCTCTGTAAGCATTTCCAGGAAAAAGTAGAATCATTAGAACAAGAAGCTGCAAATGAGAGGCAACAATTGGTAGAGACCCACATGGCCAGAGTTGAAGCTATGCTTAATGACCGTCGTCGTATGGCTCTGGAGAACTACATCACAGCCCTCCAGGCAGTTCCTCCACGGGTATGGCTAGGTTTTTTCTCATTTTACTTTTTATTTCAAATTACTATGAAAAGAAAAATAGGGAAAAGGACAAATGTTTTTAATGTCTGTTTCCAGGTGGTCCCTGAACACCTTTGAGAGGGCTTAGATGACCATCTAGCTCAGAAGCTTTCCCCAGCTAGGGGAGTTATGTCACTAAGGTTTATAAAGGGAAAGAGCGAGTCCTCAGTGTCTGGGCAATAGCACACTTGAGAGGCAATTATAGTGTAAGGAAAAGAATCTTGGATTTGGCATGGGAGGTCATAGGTTTATATACTGATTCTCAAGAGGTTTGTGGCCTTGAACAAGTCAGGTTAGCTTCTCTGGGCCTCAGCTTCCTAGTCTCTGTGTATCACTTGGTATAATTAGTACCACAGGCAAACAAGCTCTTCTCACCAGAGGTCATCTCCATCTTTGGAATGTAGGTGGTGGTTATTGTTGTTTTATTGTTTTCAGTTGTATCCAACTCTTTGTAACCCCTTTTGGGGTTTTCTTGGCAAAAATACTAGAATAGTTTCCTTCTCTAGGCCATCTTACAGATGAAGAAACTGATGCAAGCAGAATTAAGTGACTTGTCCAGGGTCACACAGCTAGTAGGTGTCTGAGGCTGGATTTGAACTCAGATCTTACTGATTCCAGGCTCAGCACTCTATCCATTGTGCCACCTAGCTGGAATATGGGTAGGGACTCACTGTCCCAACTTCTCTCAGAAACAGGCCCAGGGGTATGATTTTTTTTTCTCCAAAACAGCTTTCAAAGAAGAGAATTAGATAGTGAACCTTTCTGCTATTTTGTTTACCAAACCTCCTTCCACATGAATCTATTTATTGTTGGGTAAGAATGACATCAAAATATTTGGTTTTGATTATTATGATATATTTGATATATTATGAGTGTGAACAGGGCCTATAGACCACCTTTAATCAGTCAAAGTCTTTGTGTGAGAGACTAGATCACACCCTACCTGGTAAGCACATTTTGCATAAAAGGAGGAGACTGTCTCAGAAACCAAGAAGAGATGATGCTGAGCATCTGGATTTGAGAAGTTGGAATAGACTTCCTACAAAGAGAGGACTGATCTGTAGCAGAGAAGGGGGAGTCATATTGAGGAGAGTCCCTGGCTCTACTGACATTTGAGAGAGTACGAAGACTGAGAAAAGTCACAAGAAAAGGTCAACTGTTTCTCCAACTTCCTGTCTCAGTGCCTATGTATCTAATAGACAAAATAGTAAAATCTCTTTTTTTGTTACTGAAGTGTTTCCAGTAAGATGACCTTTGCCTTAAGCACAAAGAGGCTAGGAGTAAACTAGGGATAGATAAAAATGTAAGGTTGCAAAAGTGAGCCCAGCCTCTGCATAGGAGTCTTGGAAATGTTTTCGAACTTTGGGTTGGTAGTGATTGTAACTGAACTCAGATCTTTTTATAGAAACCCTGGAATTTTTTGTTCGTTGGACCAAGGTCTTCTTAATTGTAGCCCCCGTGTTCACAAATAAGGAAATATGCGGCTCAGAAGCAGTTCAGATCAATTATTTATATCGAATGGGCTTTGATACTAATTAAAATGGCAAGAGAACAACTTTAAAGAACAGAAAATCCTGCATTTAAACATAGATCCCCTTGGATAGAAAGACCCTTCAAGGCTACCAGCATTACTCTTGATCACAAATACTTGAAGGTGTCATGCTGGGAGATTAAAGCATGAATTTCCATAATCGGTGTCAGTATGCCATATCTTGAGAAAGGTTTAAAAAAAAGGAAATTGAAAGCTTATGGTACAGTTAACAAAGAAAGATTTCATGATCCTACAATGAGGCTATCTAATGATTTGTGTTCTAAATCCTAAAAAAGAATCTGAATAACCGTTCAAAAGATTTGATCTAGTCTGGTGTTTGCAAGCAACTATATACTGTGATAATTCAGCATTAGTTAACTTCTGTGACATTAGCCTGGAAACTGGTATTATTGGCTATGTATCAAAAAGCCTGTATTTGAGGATCCCTATTAATTCACTTGTGCTCAGGGAAATAAACACTTCAGACTCACTTAGCCTGGTGCACATTCTTGCTCTTACTCACTGTGCTGCCTGGCCACCCCTAGATTATTCTTATTTAAAAAAAAATATTTATATGGATGGGAAAGTAGGCCCCTGGGTTGATAGTTATTGATGTTCTCAGGGTCACCTTTTTTGGGAATAATAAATTCTAACATTCTCTCTCTGCCTTTGGCATCTTCCCTTCAGATAACTTGATAGCTGATCTCTTGACACCTTCAAAATAAGTATCAATTTATATGTACACCTCTGTTTACACGTGGTCTAGTCCCATATATGACCACTTCCCTCTTCAGAACCTTTTCTGCTTTCTTATAAGTACATTTTATTTGTATTTATATATACTTATATGTATGCTTCTCTGAAAGGTATGATAAATATCTAAACTGATGTAAAACTTTGACTTCCATATCATTCCCCTTAGCAAATTATTCAAGTGTTTACTGACTTAAGACACTTTTTATTTTCCATTATGGTAACTGATTTATAATAGTTAAAATAATGTATGAAATCATTATAATCAGTGTTGATGATTTTTGCATTTTTGCATCAATGACATGACCAATTTGGTTGAAATTATTTTAATTTCATGAATGCTTTTTGCTTTTCATTTTTATTCTTTTAGCTGTTTATGAATTTTTGCTTCAATAGTTGGTTGTTCTTAACATTTAAATTCAGCTAATTGAAGAATGATTCCTGCATTAGGCATTTCCTGTTTATTAAAGCATAATAAAATTAATTTTTGTGATGTTATTCAGAGTTAACCATATATAAGGCCTTACAATTATTTTCTTGAAAAAGAATTCATTGTATATAGTTATGATGCTTCTGCTTAGTCCTCAAGACTTTAGCCTCTCTGCTTACCCTACTCCTGATACATATTTCCAAGATGGTGCTTTTGCATTGCACGTACTGAGTATCAAAGTATATATTGAGTTAATTTGGTGACTACTACCAAGTTCTTCGTAAGATTCCTCTACCTCTTCATGTTCTGTAGCAGATAGTGATATATATGCCATGGTTCTTTTCATTGATTTTTTTCATGTTGTTTTCATTGGCTTACTGCCACTGTTGCAAACAGTGCGATACAAGTTGACCATATGCCCCATTAAATTATATTTTTTGTTGACTTTGGGTGTTGGAATAAAATTACCTTTAATTGCCTTTCCAAGAGGCTCCTGGAGCCATCCTTCCATGTAATTCTAACTTCCTTCTATCCTCTACTTTCCTGTTTGATGGAATGTCAAAATTTATAAGATTCACTTCCTTTGGTATTGTGCTCATTCACTGATCATTGGGAAAGATTCTCATGTTTATGCAACTGACAACCAAGTTAGTGTTTATAGATAGTCTAGAAATTGTGCCTTGCCTTCCCTCCATATTTTTTAACCAGTCTGCTTTCTTCACTATAGAAGTAAAAGGGACTGAGCCCCATTTTGTATTGTTTGCCATAGACAGAGTTTGTTACCAAGTAGCCAGTGTAAGTACTCTATAATTAGATGAACTTTTTCTGAGACTGATTCCCATGTACTAAACAGTGCCACAGCTTCTCTTTCATTGGTGTATCCTTTGAGGGCCCAGAAGTACCTCAGGATCACAATGAGGCATCTATCGTAATATACTTTGTCTATATATACATATTTATTTTATATACATATATATGCATACACACACATATATATATATAATAGTATGCTTTTTCATGATAGTGATGTCTAGTCTCAAAGAACGCAAGTATCTTCCTTAGATCTTAAAGAAAAATAAGCATTTATGCTACCCATGTATTGCACTGAATTTTTAAAAAGTTAATTGTACACTTACCCCAAATAACAAGATCAACTGCTATGGAATGTACAGCTGTTTCACTGACAGAAGATGCTTGTATAGGAATTTAGACCTTCTTTTTTAAAAGAATCTTTTCTTAGGAATGGAGAAAGTCTTTCATTTGCTATTATAAAGTAAATACCATTCATTAAATTAAAAATGGGAGGAAATTCACATCGTATACACATATCTGGTCTGAGCAAACTGACCAGTACATGTTAGTTTTTTGAATAAAGGTTATATATAATAATGCAAGGCCAGTAGGCAGAGTCAAATTGTAAGCCCGCTGACATTTAGCTTCTTTCTTTGCCAAGTTCTAAAATCTGAAAAGAACATATTACAGCTTCCTCCATGGTTGTCATGGCACCTGCATTATATATCCAACTCGCCACATTATTTGGGGCAGAAAAAATGTTATAAATTGCCACTTCACAAAAGATTAATATCCATTTCAACCACTTCTACATTGGACTCTACATTTAGATTCCAGTAATGCTTATGAAGAAATTTTACAAAATACTTTGGCACCAAATGTAAAGGACATGCATCATTTTACCCCAGCCTAAAACAGCTTTGTCAGGGTCAGGACCCCACAAAAAAATTTTGATGATCTGGTCCATAGATTAAAGATCTGGTTACAGACCTCCAAGATAACAGATTATTTTCTCTTCCACAATGGCTACAATTAAAGCAGTCTGTAAAGCTTTTTCATAGTTTAATATTGTATCTTCTTGCACATTCATCATAAAATCCATAAATTCCATTGATGCTAGCACATGCATGATTCCTTCTAAGAAGAATAAGAATCTGTGTATTTGATTTTGTAGGACAGTAAGTGCCAGATATAGTTTCTGAAGACTGCTTCCCTCATCTGCATAGTCTCCAAGAAACATGCCATTGCTTTCTGGTAGGAAACTGCCATATTCAAAAATCTTAGGCACATTATAATATTGGCCATGAATATAATCACATATTTTAAGCAGCACTTCAAGTTTTTAAAAGGATAGGCTCAGAAAATAATTCCATTGATATTAAACAGTCCCCCAGATTTCATTCTCCATAGTTGGAAATTTTTGATCTGGCTTTGACCATCTCAGTTCCAGCAGCCCGTCTATATGTACTGTCACTTCACTGACAACCCATATCCCCACCCAGGCTGGTTGAGACTCAGCCCATCCACCTCCCTTTCCTCACACTTATTAGCACAGAGAAGCAGCATATGTAGAAGGGGCAGTGGAGGAAACAGTAGAAGCTTTGACTACTGTCTCCTCCCTTCCATCTGCCTCGTCCAAACCTTCTTCCCTTCCTTTTCCCCTTAACTCTCCTTCTCCTCTTTTGGTATAGTTTTTTTTTTTTTTTATGCCCGCTTATCTGACCAGCCATTAGCACACTTTCACATTCTTTTTGTTGTTGATGTGGTTTTGGTTTGTTTGTTTTTTTCTTTTTGGAGGGAAATTGGGGTTAAGTGATTTGCCCAAGGTCACACGTCTAGTTTTTGTGTTAAGTGTTTGAGTCTGGATTTGAACTCAGGTCCTCCTAATTCCAGGGCCGGTGCTCTGTTCACTGCGCCACCTAGCCACCCCTCACTTTCACATTCTTGAGACAAGTTTTGCATGGCATGCCATGCTTTTGTATTCCTTCTGTTACCTGTCTACCTTCTGTGCATATCTTTTTAAAATCTACATTGGTTTGTGATTTCTCTTCAGACAGTTGTCATTGCATCATTGTTTTGGGCTTTCTTTGGCCTCAGTCCCCTTCTCTGGAGCAGAGAACTCTACTCAATATTTCCTATAGTTGCTATATCTTGGTTCTCCCTTTGTTCTATGTTTCCTCCAAGTCCTTAAAAATCCAGATGCTCAAGGGGTGGCCAGGTGGCTCAGCAAGTAAGAGCACTGGCTCCAGTGTCGGGATGACCTGCAGATCAAATCCGGGCTCAGATACTTACCACCACAACCAGAAATAACTGGCCATGTAACCTTGAGCAAGTTACTTAACCCCAATTGCTTTAAAAAAAAAAAATCCAGATGCTCAGAATTTCTTCTTTCCAGGTTTTTATACAAAATTGCTTTGGCATAAGAGTATTTTGCATAAGGATTGTAATATATTCACACTCACTTCCAATTATTAAATTCGATCAAAAAAGTATTTTCATACAGTGAAATAGGACAGTTTTAATCCCACCCTTACACTGGTTTACTTTTGAGAGAATAGTTTCAGTAGTGTGTTGGTACTAGAAAATAGGAGTTGTGCCTTAGAAAAGCTGGGGAAGAAAGAATTTTTAGAAAAAGTAGGATGAAAATTCATCTAAATATCATAACATTTTGATAATAGAGATGGTTCTAAACAAAGTTCTTAGACTTCATAGAGCATAATAGTGACTATACATTTGACAAGGCCTACATGATTACTCTGACGTGATCATAATTTGAAGGAAAACTAATTAATTAGCAGCAATACATGAACTAATAGACCTAATAGGTCTTTAAATCAACGAATAGGACTTTTTACCTGCCTAATCATCACTGTTATATGTCATACTTGCAGATTTAAGTCAGTAAACAATTATTTAAAAATTCACACAGCCTACGTACATAAGGAATTCTGATTAAATGACGCACTATTGAAAAAGATTTAGGTGTTCTTTTAGCAATAGAAACACTGATTTGGAGGGTGGAAATTTACTTTTACATACTGAAAAAATGTTTTCCATTTTCATTCTGTAGCCGCGTCACGTATTCAACATGTTGAAGAAATATGTACGTGCTGAACAGAAAGACAGACAACATACCTTAAAGCATTTTGAACATGTTCGTATGGTGGATCCAAAGAAAGCTGCCCAAATCAGATCTCAGGTAAATAATAAAGGTGATAATCTTTTAAACATAGCAGATATTTAAAATTTTTAAGTATTTGTTTTACTCATTTGTACATGTTGAGAAAATATTTCTTTTAAATATATAGCAGCAAGAGTTGTTTCCATGATGTTAATGGCATAACAAATTTCAGAACTTGTGAAATTTCCTTTGGCAGACAATTGTTCTCTTGAATAATTTGGCCAAGAATTTTATAACTTATATTAGTTCCTGAATTCCCATCTTCCAGGATTTTTTTCTTTTTACAAATTCTCACTTAAAGAATCAATGAAGAATAGTCATAAATTTACCATTACTTATTCTTGTCACCTTTTAAAAAATTAGAAGAAATAAGTTAAAAAATATTTCTAATTTACTATAGCCTCCAAAATTATACAAATCAAATAGTTTCCTAGAATCATAGGTTATTTTTCATATGATACTTTAATCTAATAATCCTCATATGTTTTTTAAAAGTAAGCCCTACTAAATGTATATTTTTAAACATACCGGATTCTTTGAGATTTAAAATGTATTCTAGCTTTTAAATTTTACCTTTTCTAGAATGACAAAATCTTTAAATATCTAGTTTCAAGCAACTTGTAAAACTAAAATATGGAAAGGAGATTTTTGGTTTCACTGTTTTTCTAGTCTCAGAATTGTAGAACTGTGATAGAGAAAGGATCTTTTTGACTATTTTAACAAGTTTGTAGTAATAGTAGGAATATACAATGTCCTGAAGCAAAGCAAAAAAAAAGTAAGATGAAAAAGAAAAATAGCCTTTCAGAGAAAAAGCCCTAAATGTTATATCTTTAAAATTATTTTCATTTATAGTGACTAATAAGAGAAAAAACTACTTTAGGTTTATCTTAAGCTTCCATCTTTGGTATAGGTCATGACACACTTGCGTGTGATTTATGAGAGAATGAACCAGTCTCTCTCTCTGCTCTACAATGTGCCAGCAGTAGCCGAGGAGATTCAGGATGAAGTTGGTAAGCTAACTGTTGTATTGAAACTTTTCCTTTATAAGCCCTCTGCTTTATAAACACTCCCCTCTTTCTCCTATATCTATGCCTAGAATTTTAAAAGAGACGTGAATAAATTTCTGGAGGGAAATACAGTGTTATTTATTTACAATCCTAGTAGGAGGGGATATAGTACACTGGTGGCAAATACAAATCCATATAATCATTAATTACATTATAATAGGATTCTCCTATTGATTTTTATTTTAATAAGTTTTTATTAATGTCTTCTGTTTTCTATCAACATTTTGGTATACTAGTATGTAGCAGAAAGCACCCTCGCATACCCAGGATGGCTGCTAGCACAGGTTCTTTGATCTGCTTTTCTAAAGGAAAGCAACTCAAAAAGGGTTAACAGTCTTACTTTAATCAAACATAGATATCATTCACTTAGTTCAGGGGGAAAAGTCAGCACCCTGAACATCAGAAAGCACAAACAAATCACAAGCAAACAAAAATACAAAGAAAATAGTACAATTCAACAGACCAGCAGACGGGCTTCTAGCTGTCTGACCATCACACACATACAGTGTTAGTTAAGAGAGAGAGAAGCACCAACATCTGGATTTTCAACTCCAGGAGGCTTAACGGTTGCCCAGAGTCTCATCTGGCCCAATCATACAGCTCTTCCCATAACTGAGCCCCAAAGCAAAACCTCACGTCAGGGTACATACCGCCTTCTTCAGGGTCAGAGGACATCACAACTGTCATGACCCCACTGCCCAATTATAAAGTAACAAAGTTTGGGCCTTCCTGAAAAACAAGCCCCCCCTAAGCAAGCTTCTCCAGTTGGACTCTGCTCCACCCTTCAGCAAACTCTTCCCACTCTCAGGCTCCATGTGACCACATTCCACCTATGAGAAGGAAGACACACACACACACACACACACACACACACACAGCTAGTTTTTGTGTTAAGTGTCTGAGGCAGGATTTGAACTCAGGTCCGCCTGATTCCAGGGCTGGTGCTCTATTCACTGTGCCACCTAGCCATCCTGCAGAATATATTTTCAAATGAGGGAATGTCCTCAAATTCCCTTAGGCTTATTAAGGGATAGGGAAGATCTTCAAATTTCCTTACCATTACATAATAATGGAGTAACAAGTGGTTTAGAGTATGAGCATTTTAGTCCCTTTATTTGTATAGTTCCAGATTTTAAAAAATATATATTACTTGCATAATTCCAGATTGTTTACCAAAATTGCTTGTACTATTTCAGAGTTCCACCAACAACGCATTAAAGCATCCTCACTTAACTCCTCCAACATTGAGTATTGCTGGTTTTTGTTATCTTTGCCAATTTGCAGGCTGAGAGATAAAACCTCAAGGTTGTGTTGATCTGCATTTTTCTTATAACTTAGTGATTAAAAGCATCCTTTCATGTGGTTGTAATTTGTGGTTTTTCTTTGAGGAACTGCTTGTTCATGTCATTTGATCACTTAGCTATTGGAGAATAGCTTTTAGTCTTAGGTATATTTACATAATTTATATAAATTGGATGCTAAACGCTTATGAGAGAAATTTGATGCAGAGATTTTTTTCCCATTCAGGTACTTCCCCTCTTATTCTGCTATGTTAAATATCTATGTAAAAGCTTTTAAATTTCAAATAATCAGTTATCTAATTTTTCTTATTGCCTCTATCTCTAATGGAAATACGGGGTTATGTTCCTGTCAGCTTCCTCTGGTCACATTTACTTTAGCACTTTCTGGAGCAGCTTTGTGTGCAAATGGGTGATATTTCTCTTCCTTTTTCTGGATATACCATATTGTTTGATTAATATTGGATTCAAGAACATATATATATATATATATATATATATATATATATATATATATATATGTATATATATATATAACTCATGCTTGAAGGAAACCTTATTCGAAATAGGCACATCACAGCCTTCTCGCACTTGGGAACACTAGACAGCACTTCAGCACCGTACTTGGAGGCATTTTAAACAGCAAAAATCACCAAAAAAAGTTTAAAACATGACACTAAATAGACTACAGAAAGGACACTTTTTCACAGTATGTGAAGAAAAAGGCACAGCATCATTTGTTCAGTTCCATTTGGGAACATATATATCATTTGACTCAAATTTTTCACCACTTTGTACATGTTTGAATGGCTATGAAAGCACAAGTATTGATTTTGAGGTTGCGAATAAATTTTAGCAAGGAGGTAAATTTGCAAATATGGAATCTGTGAATAATTAAGATCAACTGTACTACGTATATACATACATGTACACTTATGTATATACACTTATATTTACACAGGCAGAGGGAGAGGTGGAATGATAGGCACATATTTGTTGTGTATACACACACACTGCTAATGTGGGAGGTGTTTTTGCTTGACCATGCATGTCTTTTTCTTGCTTTTTCAATTGGGGGTGTGGGGGAAATGGAAGAGAGATGGAGAGAATGTGTGTGTGGGGGAGAGAGAGAGAGAAAATATTTGTGCATATAATACATACATCCCTCAATTCACCACTCTGAGTCCATCACCCCTCTCTCTCTAGAGGTGAGTAGCATATTTCATCCTGAGCCCTCTGAAATTGTGGTTAAACATTGTGCTGATCATAGTTCCTAAGTCTTTCAGAATTGTTTGTCTTGACAGTATTGTAGTTCTGTGAATTGTTCTTCCAGTTCTGCTGACTTCACTTTGTGTCAGTTTTCTCTGAAATCACCCGCTTCCTCATTTCTTACAGCACAATAATATTGTCACATTCACATTCTTTAATTTGTTCATCTGTCCTCCCACTTATGGGTACCCCCTCAGTTTCCACTTCTTTATCATCACAAAAAATGCTCAACACAAACCCCCATACCTGCAGAAGCAATGCCATTCCATCTTTTCTAGCAGATTACCTCCTCACTCATCACTACTCTCTCGTTTATCTGCATTCTCTCTCTATGCCTAGACCTCTTCCCTGTTGCCTACAAAAATAGTAGTGTCTCACTCATCCTCAATCCCTCACTTATTCCATTCATCCCTGATAACCATCTTCCTATATCTCTCTTTCTGTATCCCTTGTGCCTAGGCTCCCTGAGAACGCTGTCTACAATAGATCCTTCTGCTTTCTCTCCTCTCCTCTCACACTCTCCTTAACCCTCTACACATATTTATGTGTACATGGAGGGAAAGACAACAGCATATAGATATCCATGTGTATGTATGTCATGCATATACATATACACACATAGAAACAAACATGGCCGATGTGGGGTTTTTTGCCCAGGCCTGTAGTAGCTTTTCTTCCTCTTGCTTTCTCGGTAGAGTGAGGGGGACGGGAGTAGTTACGGAGAATGTTGTCTTCTCATTAGATTGTGAGTTGCTTGAAGGAAGCTAGAAGTTGGAGGTGCGCTCCTAGGGACTGCCTTTGCTTTTCGTTGTGTCCCCAGAGTGTGGGGAAGTGCCTAACAAATCTTAGGTGCTTAACATATGTATTAACTGACTTAGAAACTGCTAAATGCTGAAGTTGTAAAGAAAGACATTAACATGGTCCCTACTGTCGAGGAGCTCTCACTCCTGAGGGAGAAAACATGCAAATAATTATACACTTATAAGATACATACAGCCTTATAGCAAGGATTCTTAACCATTTTGGTATCATGAACCTCTTTGGTTGTCTAATAAAGCCTATTGACTTCTCCTCAGAATAATGTTTTAAATGAATATATTAAAATACAGTCAATTACACTGAAATATAGCTATCAGAATTTTTTTTAAGTTATCAGTCTGACACAGTGGATAAAGTGCTAGACCTGGAGTCAGGAAGACTCATCTTCATGAGTTCAAATCTGGCCTCAGACATTTACTAGCTGTGTGACCCTGAGCAAGCCACTTAACCCAGTGTTGCCTCAATTCCTCATCTGTAAAATGAGCTGGAGGAGGAAATGACAAAGGACTCCAGTATCTGCCAAGAAGATCCCAGATAGGGTCACAAAAAGTCAGACACGACTGGAAAACGACTCAATGACACTAGGCACCAGGCTCTGTGCTGAGCACTGGAGTTCATGGATTTCATGTAAAGAACCCTTCTCCTAGAAGAAAAAGAGGGACGGGACCAGTAAGAGCTTCCTATAGAAAGTGTAATTTAAAGAGAATCTTGAAGGAAACTAAGGAAGCCAGAAGTTAGAGGTAAGGAAGGAGAGCAGTTCAGGTATAGGAGATAGCCAATCCCAGTTGTAACTGAGTTGAGAGGTGGAATATGATTTGTGAAGAACAGCAAGGGGCTGGCAAAGGGCTCATATGATGTGAGGAGAAGAGTAAAGTACATAGAAGGTAAGAGGAGGACAGATTATGAAGGCTTTAAATGTCAGAGGATTATTTATTTAATCTTGGTGAGGAATCCAGTAGGGAACCACTAGGGTTTATGAAGGTAGATAGTCTGATATGGTTAATACCTGCACTTTAGAAAGATCACTTTGGAAGATGAGTGGAGAATGGATTAGAATGGGGAGAAATAGGGAGACCAGACCAGTTATAAGTCTGTTTCAATAGTCTAGGTGTGAGGTGATGAGGGTTTGTGCCCAGGTGGTGACAGTGAGAATGGAGGGAAAGGGACATATGTGAGAAATGTTGTAAAGGCTGAAATGACAAGACTTGGCAACAAAGAAGGGAAAGAAATTTGTATAACGGATGTGAAGGTGAAAACAAGAGCTAGAAACAAATTAGATAGGCAGAGAGAATGCCAGAAAAGCCACAGATAACATCAAGGTTGAGAGCAAGGCCCATAGAGGATTGTGGGGCAAGGTTTACCCCACAGTATATTCACAGAGTTCCAGCTCCTCAGCCAAGAGCTTTTCTTTTTTCTTTTTTTTAACTTTTTTTTTTAATGCTTTATTAACTTCTGATTTACATCATTCGTTTCCACCAGATTTTGAGTTACAAGTTTTCTCCCCGTTTTTCCCCTACCCACTGCCTCAAAATAGCAGTCCCACAGGATATCCCCTCCTCCAATCTGCTCTCTCCCATATTTTCTCCCCTACCCCTTTCGACTTTTCCAGTAGATCTCTATGCCTCAGAGCCTGTATATCTTATTTCCCAATTACATGTAAGCTGGTATTAATAATAGTATACATACACACACACACATATTTGAATATTTGATTTTAAAACTTTCAATTCCAGATTCATTCCCTTCCTTCCTTGTCACCCACACTTACTGAGAAGATAAGCAGTTCAGTATAGGTTGTATGTGTGTGGCTAATGCAAAACAATAAAATAGTAGATATATTGTAAAAGACTGACTATATTTTCCTCCCTCTTATCCCACCTCCCACTTGTTCTGTTCTCTACTTTGGTCCCATCCCTTTTCAGAAGTTGGTACTTCCAACTGCCCTGCCCCCCAACATGCCCTCCCTTCCATCATCCCCCCTCTCATCCCCTTTCTCCCCTACTCTCCTGAAGGGTGAGATACACTATTTAGTGTGCATTTCATTCCCTCCTCAAGCCAAATTCAATGGAAATAAGTTTGACCCATTCCCTTTTGCCTTCCTATTCTTCCCCTCCATTGTAACCATTTTCCCTTGCCTCTTCTGTATGAGATAGTTTACCCCATCTGTCTCTCCCCACCTCCTCTCATTATATTCCTCTCTCACCTCTTAATTTCACCTTTTAAGTATCATCCCTTCCTGTTAAATTGGTCCTGTGCCCTCTGTCTATGTTTACCTGTAAACATATATACACACATTCACATATGTATTCATATGCCCATATACCCTCATATATAGACTTATATATATTTCTATTCCCTTCAACTACTGAGAAAAGTTTCATAAAATACAATTATTTTTTTTCCATGTAGGAATGTTAATAGTTCAACTTTGATAAGTTCCTTATGATTTCTTTTC
The DNA here is from genome assembly GCF_028583685.1 of Petaurus breviceps papuanus. Classification (NCBI taxonomy): domain Eukaryota; kingdom Metazoa; phylum Chordata; class Mammalia; order Diprotodontia; family Petauridae; genus Petaurus; species Petaurus breviceps. The sequence goes on from NW_027187374.1 coordinate 15,327,691, forward strand.
CCTTTTTACCTTCTCATGCGTCTCTTGCTTCTTGTATCTGAATGTCAAACTTTCTATTCAACTCTGGTTTTTCAGCAAGAATGCTTGAAAGTCCTCTATTCCACTGAATGACCATATTTTCCCCTGAAACATGATACTCAGTTTTGCTGGGTAGGTGACTCTTGGTTTTAATCCCAGCTCCTTTGCCCTCCGGAATATCATATTCCAAGCCCTTTGATCCCTCAGTGTAGAAGCTGCCAGATCCTGGGTTATCCTGATTGTGTTTCCACAATATTCAAATTGTTTCTTCCTGGCTGCTTGTAATATTCTCTCCTTAATCTGGGAATTCTGGAACCTGGCTATAATATTCCTAGGAATTTTCTTTTTGGGATCTTTTTCAGGAGGTGATCGGTGGATTCTTTCAACCTCTATTTTGCCCTCTGGTACTAAAACATCAGGGCAGTTTTCTTTGAGAACTTCCTGGAGGATGATTTCTAGGTTCTTACATTGATCATGGCTTTAAGTAGTCCAATAATTTTTAAATTATCTCTCCTGGATCTATTTTCCAGGTCAGTGGTTTTTCCCATGAGATATTTCACATTGCCTTCTATTCTTTCATTTGTTTGGATCTGTTTCACAGCATCTTGATTTCTCATAAAGTCATTAGCTTCCATTTGCTCCAATCTAATTCTGAAGCTGTGATTCTCCTCAGTGAGCTTTTGAGATTCTTTTTCCATCTGACAATTTCAGCTTTTTAAGGCATTCTTCGCCTTTTTGAGCCTCTTTTGCCATTTGAGTCAGTCTGTTTTATAAGGTATTATTTTCCTCAGTCAGGCTGTTTACTCTCATTTCATAATTTTCTTGCATCATTCTCATTTCTCTTCCCAATTTTTCCTCCACTTCTCTTATCTGCTTCTTAACTTCTATGGCCTGTAACCAGCTTGTATTTTCCTTTGAGGCTTTTGGTGCAGGAGTTCTGACTTCACTGTTTTCCTCCTGTTCCATGATTTGCTCCTTTTTGTCCCCCAAATAGGAGTGTAACGTAGGAATCTTCTGTCTGCTTTGTTTCCTTTGCCTGGTCATGTTGCCCCTCAGTCACTTGACCCCTGGGCTTTTTGCCACAGTAGGACTCTGCCACTAGAAAGGGGAGCTTTCGTCCCAAACGCTGGGGTTTTCTCAGCTGCCAGAGGTATTAGATGGGTGCCCTCTCTGAGGTATCCACACGCTCTGGCAAGCTGGACACACACCCCAGTACCTCCACCCTAGACTGCAATACAGATCCAAGCAGGCTAAAGCAAGAGCCATTACCCGTCAGACTGGTACTTGGTCCCCCTACTCTCTGCAGGCCAGGAGCTGAAGCTGCCACGTGGTGCTGGCTGGCTGTGCCGGCCTCTCAGCGGCTTCTCACCTCAGGGGGCAAAAGCCACGCACTCCCACTTACTGGGTCCCAAAGTCCAGACTGTACTGACCTCTCACTTTGTCCTTCACATCTGTGTGTTGATAAATCTGGAAACGGCCACAGCTGCTGCTGATCTGGAGTCCCTCTGGCCAGCGGCTGGTCAGGCCCACCCTGGGGCTAAAGCCTCGGCGTGGGGCTGGGCTCGACTATAGCACTGCGCTGGATTCCTGCTGGCCTGCCTGGGTATCCTCAGTGGGAGGTTAGCTTCTCTGTGTCATTTTGTGGGTTCTGCAGCTCCAAAGTTTGTTTAGAGTCCCCTTTTTACATGGATTGGGGAAGGTGGAAGCCGGAGCCGCAGAGAGGTTGTGCTTCTACTCTGCCTTCTTGGCTCCGCCGCCAAGAGCTTTTCTTGCCATACAGTACAGACCCCTAAGTTGTCATGGTCAGCAGAAAGCTGTCAAAAGATATCTGTGCCTGCTGCAAAGCAGGGGATAGGGGTTGCTACAGAGAGACATCTATCATGCATGACTGGAATCAGGTCCACACCAAGCTTATCTGTCCTTGGCTGAGCATCCTTTAAGTGGGGCAGGGTGTGCAAAGGGATGCTACATATTTTACAAGGTATTTAAAGAAGGAAGGTGGGCACTAGTAATTGGGGGAATCAGGAAAACTTCATGTAGAAAGTGGTACATGAGCTGTATCTTAAATGAAGTGACACAGGAATGTATTATAGGCATGGCATGTAACCAGTGACACCATAAACGGTACTGATAGATCTCTCCCAATGTCAAAGTTCTGTGAAATTATATGTGATAACTCTCCTCAAATGGTTGAAAGACTTCCTTAACCATGGAAGAATATTCTGTGTAACTTAGTTCGATGTTAAGGGAATTCCAAAGAGTACCTCATAACCTAGGAGGATATGATCAAGGGGAAAACTGAAAAGCCTAAATTTTTCTAAATATTATCATTGGTCTTTAAAGAGACCAACCAGTATGCCTTCCTGTTTGTGCGAGGAGTGATAGCAGAATGAGGAATACATCATCAGATAGGGTCAGTAGTTTGTTTTTTTTTACTTCTCTGGAAGTAAGGGCTCTAAAAGGGGTAGGGAGCAGAAGGAAGGTGTCCGATAAGAATGTATAACTTTCCTCCAGTTCATCAGTAAAACATTCCTTAAAAGAGACTGGTATGGTGGACAAGAACATCATTGGCTGACCTCATTATAACAAATTATTGGATAACTAATAGAAAGTTCTTTCATTTATCAGTCCTAATTCTGGAGTCCCTTTGAATTTATGCATTTAAATGATAGTTCATGTTTTGTATCACTTTACAGTTACAAAAGGCTTTACATTTTTATATTTTCATAACAACCTTGTGAAATAACTAGTGTGCGTATTATCTCCATTTTTAAGTTAAAGAAACCAAGGTTTGACAAGGTCAAGTGGCTTAATCCCCAGTTCAGAATGAAGCAGAACCTCTGTTGAAGTCAGTCCTGAGTCCTAAGTGTCCATTGCACTTTCTTCTCACATAGCAGGTATCTGTTATACATTTAATCAGTGGCTTTAGTTTCTTAAAGGAGCCATCAGTTCTTTCAGGGAGTATTATCTTGTAAGTTACTGCCAGGCAACTAGATCGCACAGCAGGTAAGAATTCTGGGCCTAGATCCAGGAAGACCTGAATTCAAATCTAGTCTCAGACACTAGCTCTGAGACTCTGGGCAAGTCACTTAACCCTCTGCCTCAACTCCCTCAACTGTAATAAAAATATGGGTCTAATAATAGTACCTACCTCATAGCATTGTTGTGAGGAACAAAGGAAATAATATTTGTAAAGCACTTAGCACCTGGTGCCTGACAGTGGGAGCTTGATTAATGCTTGTGCTCTTCCCCCTAGAATTGGTTGCTTGAAAGAATTGGTGGCCATTTCTTTTCTCTGTGCATCCACTGCTGCCATTCCCAATAGACACCCATAGTCTCCAACTTACTCTTCTAGAAAATATGTTTGAGAGGATCAGTGAGATTGTATGCTAAATTAGGAAATAACCTAACACTGCTAATTACTAATCATTAGATATTGTTCCAATTGTACAGATGAGCTGCTTCAGAAAGAGCAAAACTACTCAGATGATGTCTTGGCCAACATGATCAGTGAACCCAGGATCAGTTACGGAAATGATGCCCTCATGCCATCACTGACGGAAACTAAAACCACAGTAGAACTCCTTCCAGTTGATGGAGAATTCAGCCTAGATGATCTGCAGCCATGGCATCCTTTTGGTGTTGATTCTGTTCCAGCTAATACAGAAAATGAAGGTAAGACTGTATTCAGATGTGTAAAATGTACACAGAGAGTACATTTATGGTTTTATGTTCTTTCATTTTTCATATTGTTAGGGGGGGAAATGTAGCTTCTGATCAGGAAGTATGTGTTTGTGTCTCCTAAAATTAAAGCAGCAGTACTAAAATGTTGATATAATAAACCATTCAAACGAAAGTGTTGGGGAAGAGTCTTAAGGAATCAGATTCAGTGGTGATTGCAGTCATGGCAATGGAAGCTGCAGCAGGCATAGAAATTTTTAGGTCTACGTATCCCACATGAAACACTTGGGGCACTGTAGTGTAATGTTCTTCAGCCTCCCTAAACCACACTGGCTTCTGTGCTGCCTTCCTTCAGTCCACAGCAGAACAGCAATACATCATTGTGTTAATTATCTAGCACTTATCTATCTACTTTGTGATTAAAGACCTTGGCTTTAATGAAAGGATGAAGAATTAGTGCTGAAGGTGCTGCAGCCTTGTTTCTTTTGCTTCTCCTGCTCACTGACACTGCCTTAGGTCAGGAGTTCACCTATGAACTGCAAATCAACCACTACACAGGCCAAATTATTGAGACCTGGTACACTGTCTTTCTGAAGTGAGGAGGCAAAGCCTAAGATTTCTAGTCTTCTCTTCCTTCTAAATTTAGTCATTCTTCAGGGACCATTAAAATTTTTGGTTTTGTTTCTGCTAGCAATTAGGTGGTGCAGTAGATAGAGTGCTGGGCCTAGATTCAGGAAGACTAATCTTCATGAGTTCAAATCTGGCCTCGGACACTTACTAGCGCTGTGGGCCCTGGGCAAGTCACTTAAACCTGTTTGCCTCAGTTTCCTCATCTGTAAAATGAGCTGGAGAAGGAAATGGCAATACCAGTCCAAGATCTTTGCCAAGAAAACCCTATATAGCAACAGGATATGACTGAAAAACAACTTTTAAAAAGTTTCCTCTTTTTTTTCTAGAAAATTGCAAGTGCCAAGTTTTTCTCATCCCAAGGTTAGAGCTGTTCAGCAATAGACCTAAAGTCATTTAAATGGTGAAAAGTCCCCTAGAACAACTCTAAGACCTTGCCACCAAGGACTAGGATGGGATAGACTGGGATTCCTCCACTTTCTCTTCTTCCTCCTCACCCCACCCCAGCACATAGGTTAAGCTAGTTCTATTTCTAAAAGCCAAGGAAGATGTTCCCAAGACTTTACTGGGGCGGGGGGAAGTGTGGCTGAAGCTCAAACCGCTTAGTGATTGTTGCTGTTTCCTGATGACTTCAGTTCATATTGAGCTGGCTTCCTTATGGGCTATCTGCATGGAGTCAGGGCCATGTGCTGTGCACATGACATGCTTTTCTTTTCCTTTTTTACTTTGCATTTAAGTTCCAGTGTTTATGTTTATGATATGTTTTCGTTTCTTTTCTCTGTTCTGTATTTTTTTAAGCTTAAAAGAAAATAACTACAGAATTGAGAAAATATCTAGTAGTGCCAGGGAATCCACTTAACTAAACATAAACAGAAATGATCTGAATACAGTAACAAAACAGCCCTTGTAGAACTAAAAGAAGGCTTAAGTAATTAAAGAGATATTAATTCCTCATTGTTGGGACTTGCTAATATAAGAAAAATGACTATACTACCTCTAGTATCCCCCTCCAGGAGCTATCTATCTTCTCATAGTGAATTGAATCCCTTGAGGGCAGGTGCTGCCTCATACATCTAATTGTTCATAAACCCCCTGTGAAGTTTCTTTGTCAAAGTCAGTAAGTAGATTCAGTTACCTCAAAGAAAAGTCATTTTTCTAAGACTGCATAGTAAGAACAGTATCTATACTATATATATATATATATATATATATATATTCCTTCTTAAACCTGTATTGCAATCTCCCATACACATATACAGCATCACAGTTGGTGGAGCACTGAGCCTGGAGTCAGGAAAGCTTGAGTTCTAATCCAGCCTCAGACTAGCTCTGTGGCCTTGGATAAGTCACTTAACCTCTGTTTGCCTTAGTTTCCTCACCTATATTTTTTTTATTTTATTTTTTTAAGCAATCAGGGTTAAGTAACTTGTTCAAGGTTACACGGCCAGTTATTTCTGGGTGTGGTGCTGAGTGTCGGAGCCCAGGATTTGATCTCCAGGTCCCGATGCTGGAGCTGGTGCTCTTACTCGCTGAGCCACCTTGCTGCCCCTAAGCAATTGGGGTTAAGTAACTTGCTCAAGGTTACACAGCCAGTTATTTCTGGGTGTGGTGCTGAGTGTCAGAGCCTGGGATTCGATCTCCAGGTCATCCCAACACTGAAGCCAGTGCTCTTACTCGCTGTGCTACCTGGCTGCCCCCCCCCCTCACCTATAAAATGGGGATAACAATAGCACCTTCTCCCAGGGTTGTTGTAAGGATCAAGTGAGATATTTGTAAAGTGCTTAGCACAGAGCCTGACACATAGTACCATGTTTCCCCGATAATAAGACACTGTCTTATTATTTTTTTGGACAGAAAAACACTAGAGGGCTTATTTTCAGGGGAGGGCTTATTTTAATGAACATTGACAGCAATTTTAATAAACAGGTAAATGTGAACAAAAAATTGTACCTTTATTCAATAAGCAAATCACTGGGGAAGAACAGGATGACGCGCTCACTGCTGCAGCTCTGATTGGATGCAGCTCGGAGCGCAGCGTGCGTTTCACGGGGCGGGGGGGGGACGGTGCATACAGAGGGTACCGTAATGTAGCGTGTAGTGCAGGGGATCACCTTCACTACAGTAGCAATCTCAATAGGGCTTATTTTTCGGGGGAGGGCTTATTTTACAGGAATCTTACACAGTAAGGGGAGGGCTTATTTTCGGGATAGGTCTTATTATCGGGGAAACACGGTAGATATCTGATAAATATTTGTTCCTTGCTCTTTTCCTTTACTTACCATTCATGTTTAATACTCTTAAATTTCTTTTTAATCGAATGTTAAGAAAAAGCTACTAAGTATCTCAGGCAGAAATTGAATTCAGGTCTTCCTGACTCCAGGCCCCACATTCTATCCACTATGCCACCTATACTTTGAACCATATTAAGAATCATTCCACACTTGGAAAGAAATTGCAAGGAAATATAGTAGTTTCTGGTGAAAGAAGATGTTTATCTGAAATCCCTGCCTTTGACAGACCCATTATCGTGACATAGCAGTGGGTGTGTGTGTGTGTGTGTGTGTGTGTATACATACATATATCACAGAGCATTTGAAAGCACTTTTAGGTAATAATTCTGACTCCCTCAGAAAGGAATGACAAGTTGTCATAGCTATCATCAAATTATTTGTAATACCTCAGTGTTCATTTCAACTACCTGCTTATCTTCTTTTTTTTTTTTTTTGCCTTTTGGAGGGCAATTGGGGTTAAGTAACTTGCCCAAGGTTACACGGCTAGTTTTTGTGTGTGGGTGTTAAGTGTCTGAGGCCGGAACTGAACTCGGGTCCTCCTGACTTCAGGGCCGGCGCTTTACTCACTGTGCCACCTAGCTGCCCCTACCTGCTTATCTTCTTAAATAATAATTATACATATAATTCTTTGAGGTTTCTCTTTTGATCTCCATGATGATCTTATAAGATCAATGCTATCATCTTCATTATGTAGATGCACAAACTAAGAGTATAAGTGACTCACCCAATGTCCAGAGCTAACAAGAGTCTAAAGAAAGATTGGAACTGTTCTCTCCTTGACTCCAGGAGTGGAAGGTAATCTCAGAAGGAAGTCACTAGTAATAGGAGAGATTTGATAGGTGGGATTTGAGCTTATATGTTGAAAGGGACAGTCATAGAAACCTGGGAATACACATAAGAAGTGATGTAGTTAAGTGATCAGAACCACGAGAATAATTTATGCAGTGACTACAAAATTATAAAGGAGAACAACTTGGAAAGATTTTTTCCAACTCTGATCAATGCAATAACCAGTCATAACTTCAGAAGATAAATGATTTAGTACCACCTCTTGGCAGAGAGGTATATATTGTAGGTGCAAAACGAGTAATGGATTTTCAAATATGACAAATGTTTGTTTTGCTCAAACATACTTATTTGTCACAAGGGAAGGACTTATTTTGTGGAGAAGAGAATTGTGATTTTGCAAAGAATAAATAGTTAGGTGGAATTACAATGGCAGAGTAGAAGGAAGAAGTATAGCCTAGTGCTCCCACCAAACATCCTCCCCAAAGACCTAGAAAATGTACCAGACAGGATTCTGATTGGGAAATCTAAGAAAAAAAAAATCACAGACATTTTCTCAGCCTAGAACAGCTTAGGGAGACAGGCAGAGAGGTTTGAAGAGGAATGGGATCTGGCCAGGAGGGTGCCACATGCTCAACATTACAATTCCCAGGGGCTTAAAAAGAGCTGATTGCCGGCACCAGGTCAGGAAGAGACCCCAGGGCATTCCTGAACTAGCACAGGGTAAAGCATGGGTGCCATCTGGTGGATCTCTCACCTACTACCCAGCTCTGAATCAGACTGGGGGAGTAGGGGGATCTGCACGTAGCAGGGGTAACTAAAGGGCTGTGTACTGAACAAGAAACACTTTCAGAGGCAAACAGTGGCTGTGTGGCTTGATCCCAGAAGCAGAGAGGGATTTGGTTCTATCCTTCAGTATAGTATGGAAGCCTGCAGTGGAACAGCCAAGACAGGAATCCCAGACCAAGGGGAGCCAGCAGTTCTGTCACTCTGAACCTGCAAAGGCTTCCAGCAGGCCAATAGTCACAGAGTGGAGCAGCAGGCTGCCAAATTCCTAACCAAGGACAAGCCAACACACCCAAACCTGGGTCAGGAAATTTCAAAGCTGAGACCAGGAAGGCATAGAGCCAACTTTTACCTAGGATTGCATCACTCTGGGCACACTGGAAGCTTGCGGTCTCCTATCCTCAACTGTGAAAGCAACAGAAGGATGTAAGAAGGCAGAAGCTCAGGCCAGACATAGATACTATGAAGTCCAAATTGGAGAAGTAGGTTAGGTGAATGAGCAAACCAAAAATGACTCCCACTGTAAAGGCAATTATGGTGACAAGGAAGCTCAAGACATCATTCCAGAAGAAAAAAATGACTCAGAAACATTTATGAGGAAAACGGCAAAGAAAAATGCAACTTGGACACAAATCCAACCAGAATTCCTAGAGAGTTAAAGATTAAAAAAGAGAACTTTTTAAAAAAGCATTTTAAAAACCAAATAAGAATGCTAGAGAAAAAAAATAGGGCGTGCAGGGAACGAGTGTTATGGAAGAAATGTATGGAAAGAGAATTAGCAGTTTGCAACAAAATCTTACCCTAGAAAATAACTCTAAAAATTAAAATTTATCAAATAGAAGCTCATGACTGCACTTAACATTAAAAAAATACTTAAAAAAAAGTTAAAAGACAAAAAAATACATATTAATTATTTCATGGCCAAAACAGTTGACCTGGAAACAAGTTAAGCAGGGAGAGAGAATTTAAGAATCATTTAGACTACTTAAACTCATGACCAAAAAAAGAACATAGTTCTCACATTTCAAGAAATAATAAAAGATATTGCCCAATTCTCTTAAAACAATGGGCAAAATTTAAGGATTTAACCAGTCACCTCCTGAAAGAAATTGAAATGAAAATGAAAACTCCTAGAAATACTATAGCCAAAATCTAGAACTCCTAGATCAGAGAAGAAATACTTCAGCCAATCAGAAAGTTATGTGATTGTCTAAATTTACATGATAGAATTGGCTGTCATCACGATTTTAAATTGGGCTGTTTTACGTCTAGGTTTTTAATTAAAACCTGAGAAATTTTTCAAATAAGCAAAGAAGAAAATCTTGTCTCATCCCAGTTCTGTGGTTACCAACACTGATTAGAGACCTACTGTTTTATTTTGGTTTTTTTTTTTTGGAGGGGGAAGTGGCAATTGGGGTTAAGTGACTTGCCCAAGGTAACACTGCTAGTTTTTGTATTAAGTGTCTCAGGTCAGATTTGAACTCAGGTCCTCCTGACTCCAGCTATGGTGCTCTATTCACTGCACCACCTAGCCACCCCTGAGACGTACTGTTTTAGAGGAACTGAGTAGTAAAAGTGAAGTTTTATGAAGTGGTGTTCTTTCCTTTCCTTTATTTTCAAGATTAACTTAAGTCTTTTCAGCTGTTGCTCTTTCCAGTTTGTTTATGGTTCTTGCTTTCACTCTTTTACTCTGTAGGGCAATTGACTTAGCATCTTTGTGTTTTTATTGTGTTTGTTTCCTCACGTGTCTTGCTTCCTGTGCCAAGTCGAGCCTGTTGATGCCCGTCCTGCTGCTGATCGAGGACTAACTACTCGACCAGGTATTTAACTTGCTTAACTTCTACCTGAACAACCTTCTCTGAGCATATGCTATGATCTGCTTAGGCTGAAGGGACCTTTATTTTCTTATTATAACCTTCCATAAAGCAGTATCTCTTGTAAATAATGTTAGACATTATTAAAATAACAATGCCATTGAAGCCTTTTTTCTATTCTCAAGGCCAAAATTAATAAAACTTGTCTAATCACTTTTTCTTCTCCTTGTCATGATTTTCCCCAGCTAATAATTAAGCAATATTTCTTTTTTTATGTATTTGATTTTCAATTTATTAAATAAAACAAGTATTTCCATAAAATAGTATAATAAAAAGATAATTGTACATAAAACTGCAAATCTTTTATGTATAACTTGCTATTCCTTTTAAATACATAATAAAATTATCATGTAATTTTTTTTCTCCCCTACCCTAGAGATAGCTACCATTAGAAATAAATATGTATATACATGTAAAATCATCCTATACTTCTGTTTATTAGTTCTTTCTCTGGATGCAAATATATTCTTCTTTCATACGTCCTTTGTAACTAATTTGAGTATTTATAATGGTCAGAATGACTTAGTCACTCAAAATTGTTCTTAAAACAATATTGCTGTTACTGTATACAACATTCTCTTGGTTCTGCTAATTTTGCTCTTCATTATTTCATGCAAGTCTATCCATGTTTTTCTAAGATCATCAAGCTTATCATTTCTTATTGCACAATAGTAAAATACATAAGGTTTTGGGGGCAGCCAGGTGGCACAGTGAGTAAGAGCGCCAGCCCCGGCATCAGGAGACCCGGGATCAGTTCCAGTCTCAGATATTTGGCACCCACACAAAATAACTGGCCGTGTAACCTTGAGCAAGTTACTTAACCCCAATTGCTTTAAAAAAAAAATACATAAGGTTTCCTGTTGGAACAAATTACTAACTATAGCAACTATTTTAAAAATTATTATGAGGAAGAGTGTGGGAAGTTATATAGTAGGGAAGAGAGAGGAAGAATGGGGGAAATTATCTTATGTGAGGTACACAAGAAAGAGTTTTATACAGTGGAGGGAAGAATATGATAGAGGAACCAGCAGTGCTTGAAACTTAATCTCATCAGAACAAGGAAAGAATATATGTTCACATACAGATGGGTAAAGAAATTCATTGTACTTAACAGATAAGTAGGAGGGGAAGGGGATAACAGAAGAGAGAAAGATAAGAGTGAGTAAATATTAAGGATAGTGGTAGTCAAGCAAAACAGACTCTAGAGGGGACAGAACAAAAAAAGAAAGATAATAATAGCGATTATAATTGTGACTGTGAACAGGATGAGCTCACCTCAGAAACAGAATAGCAGAGTGGATTAGAAACCAGAATCCAACAATATGCTGTTTACAAGAAGCACACTTGAAACAGAAAAACACTCAAAACAGGGGGGGAAAAAAAGACTGGAACAAAATCTATTATGCTTCAGTTGAGGTTAAAAAAAAATGCAGGAATAGCGGTCACAATCTCAGACAAAGCAAAAGCAAAAATGTAACCAGTTAAAAGAGGTAATATCAGTTAGTGGAAAATACATGCCCCAAATGTTATAGCATCCAAATTCTTGAAGGAAAAGTTAAATGTATAACAGGAGAAAATAGTAAAATTATACCAGTGGGAACCTCAGCTTAACCCTCTCAGACTTAGAAAAATCTAACCATAAAATAAAGCACTTAAAGAAGATTAATAGGATTTTAGAAAAGTTAGACATAATAAACCTCTGCTGAATATAATAATAATATAATAATAACAGAAACAATCAACAACTTCAGCAAAGTTCCAAAATATAAAAGCCCACACAAATTATCATAATTTTTATATATTCCAATAAATTCCACTTAAAATAACTGCAGACAGTATAAAATACTTATGATTCTGCTTGCCATTACACACCGAGGAACTATATATAATTACAAAACACTCTTCACACAAATATAGATTTAAATAATTTTAAAAAGTAATTGCTCATGGGTAACCCAAGTCAATATGATAACAGTGACAACACTGCCTAAATTAATTATTCAGTGCCATAGCAGTCAGTCTACCAACAAATTATAGAGAAAAATTGATCTGAAGGACCAAGAGGGCAAGAATATCAAGGAAACCAATAAAAAAATGTAAAGCAGAGTACCTAGTAGTACTAAATCTCAAATTTTACTATAAAGCTATAATCATTAAAAAGAATTTGGTACCGGATATAAATTTTCTGCTAAGTACTTCTTTGGCTGCATTTCACAAATTTTGGTATGTCATCTTGTTGTTATAATTATCTTTACTGAAAGCTAAGCAAATAGACACAGTCACCTGGTGTTTGATAAACCCCCAAATTCCAGCTTTTCAGGCAGGAATTCACTATTTGACAAAAACTGCTGGGAAAAATGGAAAATAGTTTGGCAGAAACTAGACATAGACCAATATCTCATATTGTATATCACAATAAGTTCAAAATGGGTACAAGATTTAGACATAAAGGATGATCTCATAAGCAAATCATGGGAACATAGAAGAACTTAGCTGTCAAATAATTTTGATTAAATAAAATTTAAAAGTTTTATATAAAACATGTAGTTAAAATTAGAAGAGAAACAAGAAACGGGACATGGAGAATTTTCAGCAAGGTTCTCTGATGATGGTCTCTTTCTCAAATATATAAGGAATAGAACCATATTTATAAAATAAGAGTCATTCCCCAGTTGATAAATAGTGAAAGAATATGAGTGACCCCCCTATTGGTAATGTGCCTTTCTGTATTTAGCTACTTCTCTCATGAAGATCATGTCTGAAGCCTTTCAAGTAAAGTAGATTGTGGCAAGACTCTTCTTCCTCTGGCATCATCTTCAAGAACTCAGCATTACCATCATTCTATGATGAAAAGCATCAGGGTAGGGTTTGAAAAGGTCAGGAGAGTTGTTAAATTATAGCTTTTGTTATTGAATAGAAACATTCTATTTAAGTTTTCAAAAAAAGAAATCAGAACTATTAATAATTATATTAAAAAGTACTCTAAATTACTAATAATTAGAAAAATGCAAATTAAAACAACTTTGGAGTTCTGCCTCACACTCATCAAGTTGAAAAAAATGACAGAAGGAAAAATGACAAATGCTGGAGGGTGTGTGGGAAGATAGGTGATGCATTGTTGATGGATCTGTGAACCAATCCAACTATTCTAGAGAACAGTTTGGAACTACAGCCCAAGAGCTATAAAACTGTGCATATCCTTTGACCTAGCAGTACTACTACTACATCTGTATCCCAAAGAGATCAAGAGAATACGTACATATACACAAAAACATTTATAGCAACTCTTTTTCTGGTAGCAAAGAATTTGAAACTGAGGAGATGCCTAACAACTGGAAAAATCACTGGACAAGTTATGGTATATTAATGTGATGGAATACTGTTTTGCTGTAAGAAAGGATGGAGGGAATGGTTTCAGAAAAACCTGGAAGAACCTTTATAAAATGATGCAAAGTGAAATGAGTAAAACCAGGAACAGAGTTTATACAGTAAGAGCAATATTGCAAAGATAATCACCTGTGAAAGATTTAGTAACTCTGATCAATACAATGATCCATAGTTACAAAGGACTCATGATGAAAAATTGTATGCAACTTCAGATTGAGTTGATCAATTCAGAGTACAGATTGAAGCATAGGGTTTTTTTCTTTTTGGAATATGACAGAAATGTTTTGCATGGCTTCATATGTATAGTGGGTATTGTAATTCTTACCTTAAAAAATTTAAAAGATAGGCCTTTATCTCATAGGAAACCTGGAATGAAGGGCAATCTAGTCTACTTTACTCCACTTGTTTAATTCTGGGCCCAGCTCATTATCCATTTGAAGTTTTTATCCAAAGAGATATGTTCTCTTCTGACCAACCAACTGCATATCATATTCTTGAAAATGAGTCAGTATTTTCTTGACTGATGATGAATCTTAGGAAGCTCTGAAATGAGCTGGGGTTTTGTTGCAGTCAACATCATTGTCATCTAAAAATTTAAGCATCTAGAAGTCTTCACCATATATGAGGAACTACTTCACAGAATTTCTTTACTTCCTTTTTCTTTGCTACAGAAGTTAACACATAAATTGCAAATATTTTCATAGTAGTTTCTTTGCAAAGTTCTTGCATGAACACTGCAAGATAATATAACCATGTAACCCACAAAATAATGATTGTTTTTTTCCCTCTGTGTTGTGAAGATAAAATTGGATAATATTTGTAAAAACTCTTAACATAGTGCCTGGCAAATAGTAGGTACTATATTAATTTTAGCTGCTATGAGTCAGACTCCAATTTCATTTTCCTTTCCAGTAAAAGCCATCTCCTCCCTTTGTCTTTTCACTGCATTTGTAACAAAAAAAACCAAGACTGATACAATTCAGTTCCTATAGTAGGCTATCTGTTTTTTGGTCACTGGACCAGGATTCTACCTTTAAACACCTAAGTAAAAATTGTGTGGTTCTTACCATATTCTTCCCCGTTTTTCACTATTCTGTCAGTATCATTGCAGAAACTGAAAATCTTCTCACATGAGACTGAAGGCTATATTGTATTTTTCTCTATTACCTGAGTTTTCACCAAGTGAACTATCTATTGGTGATGGTCCTGTGCTTAGCTAGTTCTCTCATCAAGACTGTAGTTGAAGCCTTTCAAGTAGATTGTGGTAGAGCTCATGCCCCTCTGGCATAGTTTTCAAGAACTCATCATCACCATCATGTTATAACGAAGCATCAGAGTAGAGCTTGTGGAGGTCAGGAGAGCTGATAAATTACGAATTCTATTAGCTGAATAAAAGCATTCTCAAAAAGGTTACTCTCTAACTCTTTGCTGAGCTAATTATACTCTCAGGTAAATAATACTCTACTAGAATATTTAACTTGGTGAATGTTGATTTTTCAAAATTTTTCACTTTGCTGCTTATTCTCATGAATGTGATAGGAACAAGCCTCCAAAATGTGCTTGTTTGATAAGTTAAATAATTGTTGTTGTTCAGGCATTTAATTGTGACTGACTCATGACCCTGTGGACCAAACTGTCCATGGGGTTTTCTTGGCAAATATACTGGAGCGGTTTACCATTTTCTTCTCCAGTTAAATAATACTCAATTTTGGGGCGGACAGGTGGCTCAGCGAGTAAGAGCACCGGCTCCAGTGTCGGGATGACCTGGATCAAATCCGGGCTCAGATACTCAGCACCACACCCAGAAATAACTGGCCGTGTAACTTTGAGCAAGTTACTTAACCCCGATTGCTTAAAAAATAAATAAATAAATGATACTCAATTTTAATATCCTTTACCCAAAGAGAAAACATGGAAATACCTACAGTGTACCAAGTAATATGCCCCTAAACAATAACAATTTTAGTGTACTATTTAATTATGATCCAATATAGGTTCTGGATTGACAAACATTAAAACAGAGGAGATCTCAGAAGTAAAGATGGATGCAGAGTTCCGACATGATTCAGGATATGAAGTTCATCATCAGAAATTGGTAAGTACAATAATAAAACTTTGGTTTTAAACCCTTTTGCTTTAAATTTCATTCTATAGTAGCATATACTCCTTTTATCTGTATTCCAGTGGTACAATGATCTTATTCAGTCCATGCCAAAAATTGACTCTGTAATAATCTTAGAATCATAAGGCATTGTACTAAAAGAGTAGAGGAAAAAGGATTCTGCAGTGGAATAAGAAAAGGTCTTTATGAGTAGAGAAAACCATTTTCATCGCCTTTCACTATTTTTCAGAGCCATATTTGTGCAAATAAAGGCTACACATATGTGTCCCTGTCTAGGCACTGTCAAACAATTCTTATTGCTATCATTCCTCATGCATTCCAGTATCCTTCCCACCCCCCAGGCTCTTTTATCTCCTTGGTTCTTTCTAGGGGAGTCCTTTGGGAGTCCTTTGGTCTTGTAACATCTGGACATATTACCTTGAAGGCTATGTCTATGGCCAGTCTCTGGTCTTATTGGAAGGCTACCTGTCTGTTTTCCTGCCTTGGCACTGGTTTTTCTGGCTCACTCCTCTTCCTTTCAGTCAGGTTTCTGGCTGACTTTTATTGCAATTTGGGGGTAGGAAAAAAATCACTATAGTTTTTCATGGGATTTCCTAATCATTATTTGGTCTCATGCACATTTCAGATTTTGCTGGTTTATAGGAGCTAACCAGAAACTCCCAAATTGATTTTTAAATTTTCTTTTTTATTAAGTTTATCAATATCTTTTAATATTGCCTAAACTTCCTCCTATATCCTCCTAAATTTCCTTCCTTTCCACCAAGAGTCATCTATTATAATTTTTTTTCTTTTTTAAAGAAAAAAGAAGAAAAAAATCTGCAAAATTGACCAATACACCAAAAACTCTCAGTATATACAGTGTTCCATACTCATAGACCCTTTCTCTTTGCAAAGGAGTGACGGGAAATGTCTTGTCATAGCTGTTCTTTGAATCCAAGCTTGTTCTTTATAATTTTGCAACATTCATTTTTTTTATCATCTGTGGTTTTCTTTTCTTTTATATTGTTGTAGTTGTATATATTGTTTTCTTTGCTCTGCTTACTTCACTTTGCATTAGTTCATACAAGTCTCTCCATGCTTCTTGATATTCACCATTTCTTACAACACAGTAATACTTCATTACATTTATGTACCACAGTTTGTTTAGCCGTTCCCCAGTCAGTTTTCATCTACTTTATTTCCAATTTTGTGCTGCTGTAAATATCAAAATGGATTTTCAGGAATCCCTGAGGAGGCAGCAAATTTGGGGTAGATCTATAAATTGTTATTATCACTCTTGACCAAAAAAACCCAAAAGACTCCTTCAATAATAATTAGGGCTTGAAGTACCCAAGAAGTGTAGAAGAAATGAACATTTCATTTAGACAGACAACTATGACATAAACTTTTTGGCTATGTATATAAAACTGTCTTCAGCAGTAATAAATCTTTGTTTTCAAGGTATTCTTTGCTGAAGATATGAGTTCAAACAAAGGTGCAATCATCGGACTCATGGTGGGTGGCATTGTTATTGCAACAGTCATTGTCTTCACCTTGGTGATGCTGAGGAAGAAACAGTATACATCTATCCACCATGGTGTAGTAGAGGTAGGTAAAATCATTTGTGTATTTGCCAGATGGTCATTGGGTGTAAAGGAACAGTGAAATTATACATAGCCTAAAAACCACCTCAATATAAAAGTTACCAAAATTTCAATTCAGATCAGTTCAGCATTTATTAATAAATGGTCATTAATAATTTTATTAACAAAAGTTTCCATTTGTTAACAAAAGATACTTAAGCAACTGTATTTGGCCTTCTTTTATTTAACAAATATTTATCAAGAATCTGTTACGTATAAAAAAGCATACCAAATACAGACCCACAATGATGTTCCCCAGTTTCATCTCTTGAAAAATGAAATCATTGGATTCAGGGGCCTCTGAAGTCCCTTCCACCTTAGATCTATAATTCTTCCTCCCCTTTGTATACTCTGGTCAGATTCCTCCCAGATAAATCCTGGCTCAAAAATTAAATTATGTAGAAGCCTTCAAATAATCACAATGTATATTCATCAAGCATTTGAGCATGTATTTACTGTGTTTTGTACTAGTCACTGAAGATGCAAAGATAAAAATAAAACAGTACATGTCCCTAAAGAAGCTTATATTCTACTGGGGAATTGCAAATTGTACACAAGAAAATAAAGGCAATATATTTTGAAAGGTTCCCCCCAAAAACTGAGAGGGTCAGAAAAGGCTTCATTGCGACGATAGGACCTAATCTTGGCCTTGAAAGAAGAGACGATTTATGAGATGTAGATAGGAGAGCACATGGGGAACAGCTTGTGTCCTTTTACCAAGAGGTAAAACACAGAAGGTTAAATTCAGTAACAGCTTTCAGGTTGAAGCCAGATTCTCAAGAACCTTAAACACCATGCTAAGGAATATGTCTTTTATCCTAGAAATAATAAGCTCCTGAAGCTTTCTGAACAGGAGAATTAAATGAGACATGTGCCTTCAGAAGGTTCCATTGGTAGCTGTATGAAGGTTAGATGGCAGAAGAGAATAGTACGAAGGAGGCAAATAGCCGAGAGGACTTGAGTTGATGGCTGTTTGTAATAAAAAGGGAAATACTAAAAAGAAGTGTTCAATATAAAAATTTTAAAATCAAAAGTGATTTCCAGTGTTCCGCTGAAAGTGCCATATTCAAACAGGTCTGCATGGAAGAATAACATGAAAGAATGTTATTGGGGATCTTACTTAGAAACTTTGAATATTATTTTGTATCCTCCTACTTTTACCTCCATTGATGTTATTGAACCTTTACATCTTAAAGTAAGCAGTAAATATTGCTACAGTGTAATTAAGGATCTAAAGAATTTTCATCCTGGAGTGGCCAGGTATCACAGCGAGTAAGAGCACCGGCTCCAGTGTCGGGATGACCTGGAGATCGAATCCCGGGCTCAGACACTCAGCACCCACCCAGAAACATCTGGCCGCGTAACCTTGAGCAAGTTACTTAACCCCGATTGCTTAAAAAAAAAAAAAAGAATTTTCATCCTGATTACCAGCCCATTACCATAACAAATTATGGAAAAATAAATGCAAATACTTTCTGTGTAAACACAAAGATGATGAAAATAATCTATGAGGGCCAGGTGTGTGTATATATGCATATATGTTACTATTTTAGACAAAAATTCAGTTTTACTACATCAGTGATTTAGGAGATAATTAGTGAAATCATGAAAACGGTGTCATTAAATGGATCATAAAGATTCCTGAAGACAGCAGTCGTCCTCCTAGTGCATTTTAAATGATTCACAGAAGATCACTTGACATACCTTTCCCAGCTCATTAATAAAAGTCTTAGATCTGGAAAAGACCTCACATATTTTCCCATCTAACATTTTCATTTTACAGTTAAGGAAACTGAGGCCCTAATATCACATAGCAAGGCAAAAACAGAACTGGGACTAGAATCTCAGTTAGGTCTTAGCTTCTAGCCCCATGTTGCCAGCCAGTTTAAACTTCT
The DNA here is from genome assembly GCF_028583685.1 of Petaurus breviceps papuanus. Classification (NCBI taxonomy): domain Eukaryota; kingdom Metazoa; phylum Chordata; class Mammalia; order Diprotodontia; family Petauridae; genus Petaurus; species Petaurus breviceps. The sequence continues at coordinate 15,346,780 of NW_027187374.1, forward strand.
CAGTAGCCACCTAGGAAAAGTGATGCCATTGACTCTTGAACAGAAACAATTGTGGACAATTAATCCCATGGATAATACTCAGATATCATTTTACTCAACATTTAAAATCTACTCAACCATATTGTTTACTAGAGAATATCCCAATCTGTCACCCAGATATGATTATGCTAATGAGAAACAAATAGATAAAACAAGTAAGACTGTAGACAAAAGAAGTAAGAAACTTGGGTGGTCTCTAAATTATTCACCAATAAATAATCAAGAATTGATTGTGACTAAAATTGAAAAGACCCCACTTTTCTCATGCTGTGATTTTTGAATCCGTTTATCCTTTCAAACTTATGCCATCTATCTGCCTCTTGCATAAGAACTGCTTCCCCTTTGTTCATTCCTTTTTCGTTTTTAGCTGATACTTCATAGGAATGACAGTATAATTGGAACAGTAAATCAGTGCATGACTGGACAGTAATGAACAACCTTCTTTGTTCTTGTTTTCCAGTCCAGGAAATAAACAGGGAATTTTCTAATTTGTAATGTTACATATGTACAGACCTAGTTTGTTGTTGTTCAGTCATGTCTGAGTGACCCCATTTGGGCTTTTCTTGGCAAAGATAATGGAGTGCTTTGCCATTTCTTCCTCCAGCTCATTTCACAAATTGAGGAAATGGAGGCAGACAGGGTGAAGTAACTTGCCTGATATCATACAACTAGTATCTGAGGCCAGATTTGAACTCGGGCCTTCCTGACTCCAGACCCAGTGCTCTCTTCTCTAGCTTCCCCCCTAGTTTGATCCCTTTTGTTTGTTTGTTTGGGGGAGTGAGGCAGTAGGACTTGAGGAAAAAGCAACTGTCCTTCCCTTCATTTGTTTCAGGCACAAAGGAATCTAGCTTGGGTTTTTCTGAAGCTCTCCCAGAATACTGAAGTCATGGGTTTGTTCTGGTGGGGACTTGAAGGAAGGTGGCCTCATCAGGGTTCCCTTTCTCCTCTCCCACCACCACTCCTGTTCCAACTGAGCACAGCACAATATAGTAGTAACGTACTGAGCGATATTTCCAAATGGAGCATAGTCTGAATTATTGTTGGAATGATTGGGTTCATGGTTCATTGGAAAAATGAAACGACTGAATGGACAATATTTATAAAAATGGTGACTTCCACCAGGTGATTTATGATTTCAAGAAAGAAGCCTACCCTTCTCTAGTACTGGTAGTGGTATAATAATGGGAAACAGAAATAAGGAGCCTAGGGAAAATAAGACTGAAGGCCACATGAGACTAGCTTAAGATAGAAGTACCTGCTTTAAACAGCAACCTCTGAGGACATTATTTTATACTAGAGTTGACTTTAGAGGTTGAAAAGATGATCTATGAAATTCCCAGATGTTCTACTATTGATGAATGTAGGCTATTATTCATAACTATTAACATTCATGTGCTTTCCAGAAGAGATAAAAACATAATATTCTATCAGTAAGACATCATTATTCTTGCTTTGTGAATTTTGAAAATAGGTGTGTTCTCTATCACCCTAGCAAGAAAATAATAAAAAATCAAAACAGCCCCCTATCTGTGATGGAGCACTAATAAAGGGCTTCAGAGCATATTAAAATAGCTTGTTCAGATGGTCTCTTCCAGAAAGGCAGATGAGATTCAGTAATTTGAATTTGTATTAGATCTCCAAATCTCTGATGGTGGCATTTTTAACTATCAAGTTGTTGCTAATTACACAAATGCCAGTTAAAAGAAAGGTGACCTCATTTGTTGACTTCGAAGCAGATCAAAAGTAAGTGGAAAGGATAGAAAAAGATTTGTGACTAAATTGTTCCCTTATTCAAAATGATATTTAGGAGCAGATTGTTCTGTTGCCCCATAAGAAATTTAAGTTGTTATGAAGTGGACCATTTTACTCTGAGGAAATGAGTCAGAGAATATTTGTCAGTTTTAACAAGAAGATGTAACAGGGAGAATTTCAAGACTACATGCTGTCCATTCATTAGATGTGTACTTAATAATTTGGAGGAAATGGACAGCCATTTTCGTAGAGTGCTGGACTGGAGTCAGGAAGACTCATTTTCCTGAGTTCAAATCTGGCCTCAGACACTTAACTAGCTCTGGGACTCTGGGCAAGTCATTTAACCCTGCTTACCTCAGTTTCCTTACCTGTAAAATAAACTGGAAAAGGAAATGGCAAACTACTGCAGTATCTTTGCCAAGAAAACCCCAAATGGGGTCATGAAGAGTTGGACATGAACAACAATGGGGGAAATGATTTTTGACAAAAACTGTATGACTAGAAAGGACAGGGATCAGTACATGTTAATGTAACTCCAACTACATCAGGAATTAGCCTCTGTGATATTTATAACACCATGCTTCCTTACAGATGCCACCTTCTAAAAGTAGACATGTAATGTGCCAACGTTTAGGCTAAGCCTACAGGATAACTAGTCCTCATTTAAAGTTAATAAATATTGTAATTCTGTGCATAAGTTTTTCTTCAATATTTTTCAGCTCCATTCTGTTCAGAGTCAAAGATAGACCCAGCACCATCCCATACTAGCCATGTTTTAATGGATGTGCTCTCATTTGGTTTTTGTCCTGTTTTATTTTCACTGTAGGAAATGTGGGCTTTGGGACAGATTCCTTAGACTTTCCTGTGAATAAGTAGATAGGGGTATGGTAGAAAGAGGATTTCAAGTCAGGTGGCCTTGATTCTAATCCTGATTCTTCTATTTAGATTAAACAATTCATTTAACCTATTTTAGGTTAACTTAGTCTTTGTTTAATGAAGCAATTGATTTTATCATGAATGTCAAAGCAATGTATACCAAAATATGCAGAGCAGCACTTGTGGCAGTTTTTTAAAAAAATTAAACTAAAATAGGAACCTGTCAGCAGTAGAAATGGATGAATAAATTGTGGGAATATGAAATACAATTACATCTATAAGGAATTCAGAAAACACAGGAAATTTTGTTACAACATATGTAGAGCAAATGGAATTAGGATACCAAGAACTATAATAACCTAAGTAAAAACAGCACTAAAACGTTCTGATTAACTACAGTGACCAATCTTGATCCAGGAATACATGTAATAAAATATATTTCCTCTCTATAGATAGGTACATGACTGTAGATGTAAAATATTACATATGCTATGACAGTTTTGTTTAATTGCTTTTTTTTGTTACTTGGCAAGGTTCAATTGGGAGGCAGTTGTATATATAAAGAAATCAATATGGTTTAAAAAGAAAAGATATTGATAAAATTTTAATAAAATGAATAATTAAGTTAATTATCTTTAAGGACCTCTAGATTTTATAACCTAAGTAAAAGTCAAGTGACTAATTCCCTTCTCCACTGTAATAGCAAAGAAAATCATAGGATTATAGATTTAGATAGGTCCAACCCTGTCATTTTACAGTTTAGGAAATAGCAGCCCAGAGAGGTTAAATAATTTGCACAATGCCCCACAGGTAAAGTAACAAAGCCAGGATGCAAACCCAGTTTCTCTGACTCGAAATCCAGCACCCTTTCTACTTCACCATTTATCGAATCAATAAAACACCTATTTTTGAGAGTTCATATATAAGGAGACTATTTCTACCACTTGCATGATTTCAAAAATGCAGTTATTGGGCGGCCAGGTGGCTCAGCGAGTAAGAGCACCGGCTCCAGTGTCGGGATGACCTGGATCAAATCTGGGCTCAGATACTCAGCACCACACCCAGAAATAATAACTGGCCGTGTAACCTTGAGCAAGTTACTTAACCCCAATTGCTTTTTAAAAAAATGCAGTTATTAAAACAATTAAATGTATATTTTCTTAAGGAACAGATGCTGTTTTTTTTATATAAGGGTGCATATTTCATTTAAAGAATTTAATAAACATGTCTTAAGTTTTAGAGGTAAACCATAACCTATTGTTTCTGTTCATCTTCAGTTATTTTTAGGAAAGAAAAAAAAATTTAGAAGCCCTTAATTCTATGTATTAAGCTCCTATCTTTAAAAATATATATATATATATATAAGAGTTACAAGAGACTAAATGTTAACAGATGTTACTTCACATGTTAAATCTAAAGATCTGTATTGGCCCTGAAATTCTGCTTTGTATCTTTAATTTGGTGTAGTACCATTGTACTGTAATCAAAAAAGAAGGACTCTGATCTCTGGAAGAACAGGAAGTAATGTTGTGATTCTGGAGTTTTCTCCAGAGAACTTATTAGGCAGAAGCCTAATTAACAGTAGTAGCATCTCTCAACTGAGTACACAGCTATTTTCAACCAGAAGGTTCTTCGGCTTCATAATATTGATAAAAATTCTCCCGAGATAAGTGAAAATAAATATAGTGTGGTCAGTTGACCATAAGATTGAGTATTTTGCCATACGGTCTTGGTTCTCACCACCAGTCAGCACTTTAGTGAGGACATGATGAAATTTCCCTGAGGACCCTTGGATTCAATCTAGTCAGAATGTTGCATCACAGCCAGCAGTATGATTAGTAAGAAATGCCAATATTTAAAGAGAACAATCTTTGGCACTTCTAATGAACTTAGACGAGCAGTTTGGGGAAAGACCACATTCCCTATAGGTGCGATTACAACTGTTGATCTAGTAACAGATTCTGTTTTAGATTCTGTTTATAAGCAGTTGTGGTCTTGAGCACCACCTAGTGGCCATAGAATAATAGGGCCAGTCAAACTACTGCAGAGGTCACCAGTCAGCCAAGGAGGATTCAATCCATCCCCTTAGAAAAGTGTGGAAACTAACAGAAAAGCTGTTAGGTGATAGTGAATGACATATGATAGACATGCTATTCTGTCGATATATAAAAGTTCTTTTTCTTTTGCATTACACATATATGTTAGTTGCAGCAGTGGATCAACTTAGTGACCTAAGTCTCATTTGTATGCCTTTTCAGATTGATGCCGCAGTTACCCCAGAGGAGCGCCACCTTTCCAAGATGCAGCAAAATGGCTATGAAAATCCAACTTACAAGTTCTTTGAACAGATGCAGAACTAGACCAATATTACGTTGGACAGCAACACGATTACTTCTCTGCCCATCAGTGTTCATTTATAGAATATTGTGGAAAGAAAAAAAAAACTCCCAGTTTTATTATTTCCTCACTATACTCTTCTGACAGCTGTGCTGTAACATAATTAGATGCCTGAATATGAATTAATGCAAATCAGTAACATTCTCCTTATTTACATTGCTGCCTTTACACTACATTATTAATGAATGGGTTTGTGTGATATAAAGATTTTAGCTATACTTAACTAATGCATGAGTAGATTCTCTACCTGATTATTTATTATGTAGCTCTCTATAGCCAGTTGCATATTATTCTTGTGCTTTGTGATGAAATATTAAGTCCTAAATGAAATATGCTTTAAGATTCAAGGGGGGGATGCCTTTTATTTATGTGGAATTTTAGCTGCTTTTATTTGCTGGGGTTTTTTTTCCTTATCACTATGCATTTAAAAGCAAAACTATACTTTTTTTAAAAGTATTCCAAATGAGTTAGTCTTTTTTTCTTCTGTAGTTGCATTTTGTTGTACAGATTATTGCCTCTGCTATATTAGTGATAGAGAATTCATGAGAATACATATTTGTTTCTTTGTGCCTGTTTTATGTGCACATTTTAGACATTAAAAGTTGAAGCTCTTCTCCTTTCCTAAACCTTGCCCCCATATTTCATTTGCTCTTAAAAGAAAAAAAAAGATAAATCTGTGTTGATTTTGAGCACTTTCTTATTGGGGGTTAGGAATCTGAGGGGAAATAGCCTGCTGTTCTCAAATTACCAGGAATTATCCAAAAATTTCTGCAAGATGATTGTACAGAATCATTGCTTATGAATCAGTTGCTTTATACACAGTGTTAAATAAATAAATTGAGTAAAATAACACTGGGCAAGAGTTTTATTTGAAATATGTAAACAAGCAGTTACTATTAAAATGAACTTCTTAAGATTGAGAGGCAGTGAGTTTCCTGGTTGACCACTCTCATTTTATTCATTATTTCAAAAATTAAGATAAAGTATAGAGAGAAAAAAGGCTTGATCAGACAAATACAGATGCTTGAGAGAAAAATTATCAAAAGTTCCATTGATTAGTTATTGTTGCTAGTCACTTAATCAATGATGCAGAGATAGTTAACTGTAGATTTTTTTACTATGCTGGGGGCACAGGCTGCACTAAAAACTTACCAATCAATCAGTGAGCTCAGACCATCAGTTTTAGTAACCTCATATAGAATGTGAAGAAATAAGGAACATAGAAAAATGGAATTTTACAGAAAACGGGGGGGGAATAAGGGCATACATGTCTGAAAACAAGTAACAGAAAGGGAAAGTAAAAACTCTTCCCAGTTTGTCAAAAATGGCTTGATTTCCAACAACCTTGATTTTGCAGGTATTGTGACCATCTAGCTTCCTAGAACAATGTCTGGAAGATCAAAATAGAGACTGGCACAATATCCTGTTATCATAATGGTGGCATGAAGTCTGAGCCAGTCTTTCTCCTATCACAGCAAGAAGCCTGAGCCAGAAATTCTTTTGTCGCATGCCCCTTTAAAATTTGCCTTCAGTTTAAAATAAAATAGTGATGTAAAATGAATGGTGTGCTAATAAATGGGGAGGGGCAGGAAGGGAACAAATATTTCTATAGCACCTACTATGTGCTGGGCACTGTGCTAAAAGCTTTTTATAATTATCATTTCATTCCTTTCTCACAAAAACCCTGCAAGGTAGGTGTTCTCATTATCCCCATTTTACAGATGAACAAACTGAATCAGACAGAAGTTAAGTGATTTACCCAGGGTGACACAGCTAGTAAGCATCTGAGACCAGATTTGAACTCGGGTCTTCCTGACAGCCAACCCAGGACTCTATCCACTGTACCAGCTTCCTCTTAATGTTTATCTCATAACACATTTTTAAGATTTGTCTGCGTTATTAACATTTTCTATCAGTTAAGTCTAGATAATAAACAAAATAATAAATCAAGTCCTAATTTATAGCATTTGCCAATTTCTGAGATATAAAAGCTCACACCAAAAATTTAACAATCTGCTTGCCCAAGTCAATTTGAGCTAGTTCCATTGAATGTAAACATGATTAATATAAACAGATACATTCTTGGAGGAGTGTCATTGTATTTGTGTGAAATGTATTGCCGTATGATGTTAAAACAAGTCCAAAGAGAGAAACCTTAATTTATTGTAAACTAGCTTCCCTCACAAGGTTTACTAGGTTTAGCTGCAAGTTTAAGAGAGAAAAAAGAAGCAGTACTGGCTCATCTCAATTTCAGCAATGTTGGAAAAATAACTTTATACCCAATGAAAGTTAGAACTTACACCAAAGTTTGTAGTGACTAAAATTTTGCCCTCAAATATAAGAGAAATGCTTAGAATAAGAGAGCAAATACCTTCTGAGAAATAATGAGACTTAAGTCTAGAGAAGGGAAATTACTTGTCTATGATCCTAGGAAGTCTCCTGAGAGATTTTTCTCATGCCCCAACTCATGCTTGCTTACTATAAATAGCTTTCAATGGGTAAATCAGAATAAGAATGGCCAACACTAGGATAAAGAAATAACTACTTGCTGGTGAGTTGAGAGCAAATTCAGATGTGGGCCAATTACACTTCTGAATTCTGGAAGTAGAAATATGAAAGTAGACAGGTTAAAATTACTTTTTCCAACAGAAGCAAATGTGATTATTTCAATAGATTTCAGAAAATAGCCTTTAACCAAATACCATACCAATTTATGTTAAAATCATAAGGAGCATAGGCCATGAGAAGGTCATTCTTTAATTGAAAGCATTTAACTAAAAACCAAGACCTAGAATTATCAGCAATGGAGAAACATTATAAGCTTTCCAGGTATAAATGGAGTAAAGCAAGGATGTCCCCTACATAATGTTATTTGACCTAGTTCTAAAAATTCTACCTACAAAGATGAAAATAAAATCAAATTATAAATACTGTCAATGAAGAACCAAAATCATCCCATTTTGTAGACAACATGACAACATACTTAGAAAACCCAGAGAATCAGCAAAGAAACTAATTGGGGTGATTAATAACTTCAGTGAGGTTAGAGAATAATTCCACAAAACGATCTCTACAATAACTTTTTTTTTAAAAAGGGAGAAATTCCCTAACCACAAAAGCACAAAATATCTTGGAGTTAATCTTCAAAGATATACACAAAGTTTATATACATATATGTACATGACACTCTTTAAAGTGGACTTTATAATAGGAAAACAATGAAATGGAGATTCAGTGATTATCATTAGCTTGTGTCAATATAATAAGAATTATTTTACCTAAATTTATAGATTTAGTGCTATACCAATCAAATTGCCAAGGAGATCAGAGCTAAAATAAAACTGAACAGTGACAAAATTCAATTGGAATAACAATCTCAAGGGAAATAATGGGGAAAAGCATGAATATAGGGGATAACAGACCTCAAAACATAGCGCTATATATAGCTTTTTAATATGTGTAAAATATAAAGTTATATTACATATATAAAATATAAAGTCTAGAATGATCTTCTGTTTTAAATATAAGATGAGAAACAGAAGCAATTGAAAACAGTAGGCCAGTGTTGAAAAATTCCAAGAATATAAATTACTGAAAGGGAAAGATTTGCTTTTTGACAAGAATTGTTGGCAAAACTGGAAAGCAATTTTCCAGAAATTAATTTTGAGATTTGACATCTGAAATCACATCCCATACTAAGCTGAAAAGGTATGCTGGACTTAAATATAAAAGGTCAGCTCACTTTAAAAAATTAAAAGAGGATCAGTGCTTCGTGTGTAATAGAGACAATCCTAAAAGGCAAAACAGGCAATTACAATAACAAAACTATAATGCTTCTGTACAAATATGATCAATAATTATAGAGTAAGAAAAAATTTTGAATGGAAAAAGTATAGTGGTATATCATGTAATAACATGTAATAAATCACAGATCCATTTAAACTAGGTTTTAAAAGTCCTTCATTTGGATGCAGTGAAAAGCCTTAGATGAAATGAAATTAATTCAGGCATGCCTTGTGGGAATTTGGAGGGGGAAAATGGTAAGCCAAGTTCATAACCCAGAATGTCAGTGGCAGGCCAGCCTAGAGCAAGCAGCTTCCTTCAAATCCCTGGTAGGGACTTTCTGGAAGATACTGCTATTTTCTGAGTTCTCTTTAGATTTCATGACTGCAAGAGTCAAGTTGTTGAGCTGTTGCCAGTGTTGGAAGAATTCAATAGACGTACAGTGTTTAATGTATGTTATTCTTGATGGATTTTTTTCCTTGGCAACACCTGATTTTCTAGGGTGGTTTGTAGGAGATGGGTAAATAATTAGAGTTCTCTGTCTACCACCACGCAATGAAAAGGGAAACTATCTAGGAACTTTAATTTTAAAAGAAAAACAGGAAATATTGGAATATATACATCTAAAAAGAAGAGTGACCATAAGAAACAGAACTCTTGGGGTTTGGATCAATTCTCCTTAATCTGAGGGTGACTAAATGGCACAGTGAATAGAGCAACAGCCCTGGAGTCAGGAGGACCTGAGTTCAAATCCAGCTTCAGACACTTAACACTACTAGCCTTCTGACATTGGGCAAGTCACTTAACCCCAATTGCTCTGCCTTCCCCCCTCCCCCCCCAAAAAAAAAGCAAAAAATTCTTTTTAATCTATTATGAAACTCTATGCTCTTGTTCTTTCTTAATAAAACAGTTCTAATGAGGTACCTTTAACTACTTATTTTACTGTTTACAGTAATTGATTTTGTGGGTAGTGAATAAATTGGATTTTAAAAGCTTCTGGGCAAAAAAAAAAAAAAAAGAAAAACTATCAGGAGTCAATTACAAACAATACAATACATTTGGGCTTACGGTTTCAAACTTGGAACTTTAAAGTTGTAACTTCAAGTACCATTCTTGCTTCAGGAAACACCCCAAGTACCACTCTTTGCCAAGGAGAAATGCACACTAAGAATGAAGCCTGTGGGTCTGATGGACCTCTTTGTGTCTGAAAAGGCAGTTTGGTTTTTTCTCCATCCTAGAAAAGAATAAGAGGTTCTAAAACCCATGTGAATTCTGGGAATCATTCCATACAGATAACATTTTCTTACTTCTCTGGGGGGAAATGAGACTATCATGGGCTCTAAGCCAGGTTTTTAGTGGGCTAGGAATATTGAACCAAAACTGTGGCAGGACCAAGCATGGAGAAAGCAAATCAGTGGCAGGAAAGGCAGGGGAAAGATGGAGGAGAGAAAGGAGCCTGCTCAGACTGGCACTTTGCACATAATATTTTTTCTTTTTTAAGTGGTTTTTAATTTTAGGGTTTTTTTTTTTTCACATAAATCTATGTGGTCCAGGTCTTTTAATTATTTTAAGGGGAATTGCAGTGTTTTGAAAAAATTGGATCTGCCTTCCTTCACCCAACACTATGATTTTATCCAAATGGGGTCTCTGAGATGAAAGTTAGAATCAATGTTATGGTCTTGACATTGTCAATAATCTTACGAGTTTTTAAATAGCAGAGAAAGATGAACTACATAACTCAAAACCATACACCCCTCAGCTATGTAGTTTTTTGTAAGTCGAATTCAGGTGGCTTAGACTAACAAGTATCTTGGCAAAACTCTAGGCTTCGGAATGAGGGGCAAAATAGAGGCATGGAGGGGCAGCTAGATGGTGCAGTGAATAGAGCACCAGCCTTGGAGTCAGGAGGACCTGAGTTCAAATCTGGCCCCAGATACTTGATGCACTTACTAGCTGATGACCTTGGGATAGTCAACTAACCCCAGTTGCCTTGCCTTCCCCCTCCAAAAAACAGAAGAGAAAAAAGACATAGGCCAAAGAAAGAGCATGCTCCCTGGACTACCAGTAGCAAAAGTCTTGAAACCAGGTCTCCCTGACATGGAGGCTGGCTCTTTATCTTTTCTACCACACTCATTTTTTTTTCATATTCAACAAATCATACAGTGGAAGCTAGGATTGCTACATCTTTCAGTCAATTGTGTAATGGTAAAGTGATCCAGTGTATAAAACACAAAGCCTGGAGTCAGGAAGACCTGACTTCAAATCTGTCCTCTAATACTAGCTGTGTGATCCCGGACAAGTCCCTTAACCCTATTTGCCTCAGTTTCCTCATCTGTAAAATGAGCTAGAGAAGGAAATGGCAAACTACTCCATTATCTTTGCCAAGAACACCCCAAATGGGGTCATGGAGAGTTGATCACTACTGAAATAACAACGATGCTATTGCAGTAATGAGGAAAAGAGGAAAGCAAAAGGGAAAGATACCCAACTGAATGCAGAATTCAAGAGCAATAAGAGATAAGGTTTTCTTAAATGTACAAGGCAAAGAAACAGAAGAAAATAATAAAATGGCAAAAGTAAGAGATCTCATCAAGAAAAATAGAGATCAAAGGAATATTTCATGCAAAAAATGGAAATAACAGACAAAAATTGTAGGGACTTAACAGAAGTAGAAAAGATTAAGAAGACATAGCAAGAATACATGGAAGAACTATACAAGGAAGTTCATAACATCTCTCATAACCACTATGGTATAGTTACTGATCTACATGAAGCCAGACAACCTGGAGAATGAAGTCAAGCGTGCCTTGAGAAGCATTGCTAACAATAACGTCAGTGGAGGTGACAGAATATCAGATGAGCTATTAAAAATCCTAAAAGATCCTGAAAGAATTCTAAAATCTTAAAAGATGATGCTGTCAAAGTACTGCACTCAATATGCCAGCAAATTTGGAAAACTCAACAGTGACCACTGCATTAGAAAAGATCAGTTTATGTTTCAATTCTAAAGAAGGATAATGCCAAAGAACATTCAAATTACCAAACAATTGCACTCATTTCACAATGCTACCCAGGTTATGCTTAAGATTCCGCATGCTACGTTTTAGCAATATGTGAACCAAGAACAACCAGAAATGCAGGCTTGTTTTTGAAGGGGTGGAGAGAACAAAGACCAAATTGCCAACATTCACTGGATTATGGGGAAGCTTCATTGGCTACATGAAAGCCTTTGACTGGATCCACAACTAAACATGGCACATCCTCAAAGAGATGGGAGTACCAGATTGTCTTATCTCCTGAGGAACCTGTATGCAAGCCAAGATGCAACAGTTAAAACTGAACATGAAACAACTGACTGGTTTAAGATTGGAAAAGGAGTCTTATATGACTGTGTATTGTCACCTTATTTAACTTACATGCAGAGTAAGTACATCATGTGAAATTACACGCTGGATGAATCAAAACCAGTAGATGAAACCACTCTGATGGCAGAAAGTGAAGAAGCATTAAGAAGTCTCTTTGTGAAGGTGAAAGAGGAGAGTGTAAAAGCTGGCTTGAAGCTTAATAGAAAAAAAACAACAACAACTAAGATCTTGGTAACTGGTCCCATCAGTTCCTGAAAAATGGAGGGAGAAGAAATAGAAGCAGTGTCATATTTTATATTCTTGGGTCCAAAAATCACTTCAGGCAGTGACTGTAGCCATGAAATTAAAAGATGCTTGCTCCTTGGAATCAAAGCTATGGCAAATCTGGACAGTATACTAAAAGGCAGAGATGTGACATTGGCAACAAAGGTCTATACAGTCAAAATTATGGTTTTTCCAGTAGCAATGTAAAGATGTGAGGTTGGACTAGGGAAAGCTGAGCACTACAGAACTGTGATAGTCCCCTGGACAGCAAGGCAAACAATTCAGTCAATATGTAAATTGATTCAGACTATTAACTGCAAGGTCATTTAAATACTGAAGCCCAAAGATTAAATACTGTGGCATATAGTGAGAAGATGGGACTCATTGGAAAGACTGATATTGGAACAGATTGAAGGCAAAAGGAAAATGGTATGGTAGAGGATGAGATGGATAGATAGTGTCATGAAACTAATGAACTTGAACTTGGACAGATTTCAAGAGACAGAATGGATAGAACCCTGGCGTGCTGTGGTCCATGGTGTCATGAAATGTTGGACATAACTGAGCAAGTAAGCAACAACACTACCACACCAGAATTAGGAATTTTACAAAAACATAACACTTCCTTTCTGAAGCATCTAACTACACCACCCACAAATTCAATCTTGGAACTTATATTGGTTAATCAGGAAATTTCTATAGTTGTCTACACAAAAAAAAATTTTTCTAAATAAATATAGATTTCTTTGGGATAAAAGAAAACAAGGGAATAAATAGAAGCAATCCTGAAAGACTAAAACTTCTATCTGCTTTTACCTGGAATGGAACACTGTCTTCACTAGATAACATAATGTATATGAAATATAAATGTTTCATTTCTAAGGGGGAAAAAGAAAGAAAAAATTGGCAGGTCCATCATGCCCATCAATCCTTGCATCTTCTCTGTTTCCCAGAAATGATTCAAATACTTCCAAAATTCCAAAAGTTAATAATTTATGCAACTAATGTTTACTTTATTTTAGCCTAAATTCCACACATAGCCCATTGATTTTTTTTTTTTTTTTGGAGAGGAGAGGGCACAGCAATCGGGGTTAAGTGACTTGCCCAAGGTCACACAGAGAGTGTTAAGTATCTGAGGTCAAATTTGAACTCAGGTCCTCCTGACTCCAGGATGGTGCTGTATTCACTGTGCAACCTAGCTGCCCCCAATTTTTATTCATTTTAAATATAAGACTCTTATATTTTCAAAATCCCTGAAAACAACAAAGTGAGATGTTTTGGGGGTGAAAGAAGAGACACAAACACAGGAGAAAGAAGAAAGCAAAGTTTTTCTCCCCCTTAAATAGAACAAATTATTTTCCAGTCTCAAGAGCAAAATCAATCATCCTTAAGAATTTTCAGCAATGCTCATAATTTGCCTTTCCTCTCCCTTCCTCCCAAGTGGCAAGATTCTTACTTGCCAGTATATCTTGCTATAGGACAGCCCTGTGACAATGCAAATTAAGAAACAGAACAAGGAAGTGAAACCTCTAATGGGTTTTTCTTGCACTCCTTGCTAAAAGGATATCAGGAAAATGTGGACTTTTGTCTTTTTTTCCATGGGAAATAAGCCTGCTGATTTAAAAAGTTTTGGTGTCATTGGATAGTGATTCCAGACTACCAACCCTTGAAAAAATGCCCAGTTCTGATAAAACCATATGTATGTAATAAAGTATTTAGCACCCCTCCCCCACCTCATCTTCTCTGGTTAGAATATATCCAATATAATGTTGAGATGTCACCTTGGCCACTTCTGGCCACAGTGATGAAAAGACGTGGTACTTTGCTATGATGTAGCAAACCCTGGATTGTCACCTGGTACTCACCCAGTGAGCAGTGGGGGTAGGAAAGAATGTTGATCAGTTAAAAAGGAGAAGCAGCTTCTGGCTTCTCATTTCTTAAAAGTAGTTGATGAGTGGTACTCCCTCCTTGGGATTCCGGGGTCAAACTGCAAACACATCACAATTCAAGCACACATAGTTGCTTAGAGGACCTAATAGTGGAAGGCATCTTGAACTCTTGGAATGGTATTCTGGGGTCACTTTGGCTCCATGGTTTAAAATTTGGTAACATAAGCACAGTTCATCCATTCAGTCAACAACAATAATAGCTAACACGTATAATGTACTTATTATGTGCCAGACACTATGTTAAAAGCACTTCACAATTATTTTGTTTGCTTTTTACAACAACCCTGGGAGACAGGTGCCTCAGATAGGGAAATACAGGGTGTCCCTAAAGTCTGGACACATAGGAAATCTCATTAACTGCATATTTTTCAAGAAATGAAATGAATGAAATTTTCAATATTTTATTTAATTAGCATAAATGAGATTTCATAGGAAGACATAGGAGATACATAGGAAATCTCATTAATTAATTAAATTAACCTCATTAATATGAAAAATAGTCCCCCAATAGCTAATGAAAGCTTTCATTCCATATGAAATTGTCATGGCTAAAATTTATGCTAATTAAATAAAATGTTGTTGAAAATTTCATTCATTTCATTTCTTAAAAATATGCATAGTTAATGAGATTTCCTATGTGTCCAGACCTTAGGGACACCCTGTAGAAGCAGAGGGTAAGTGACTTGTCTGGGGTCACATGGCTAGGAAGTGTCTGAACCTGGTTTTGAACTCAGGTCTTCCTGACTCCAGGCCTGTGCTTTATTCCAGGCACTATGAAAAAGCAGTCCCTGCCATCAAGGAGTTTGCATTCTAATGTGGAAAAAAAACATGTAAATGAATAAGTGCATGCAATATACATGCAAAGTAGGTAGGAAGTAATGAAAGGAAGGCTCAAGCAGAAGAAAAATCTTCCTGCAGAAGATGATATTTGAGACCTGAAGAAAGCCAGGATGCCAATAGGTAGATGAGCAGGGGAAGCTTCTTAGGCAACAGGCCAGTGCTAAAGCATCATAACGGGAGATGGGATGTCTTGCTTGAGGAATGGACAGTATGTCAGCATACCTGGATCACTGAGTTCATTGGAAAAAGTAAAAAGAATAAAAAGGGGAGGAGTTAAGATGACAGAATAAAGGCAGGGAATCACCTGAGCTTTCCCAAATTCCACTCTAAACAACCTTAAAATAACTCTTCATATCAAATTCTGGAGTGGCAGAACCAACAAAAATATGGGGTGAAACATTTTCCAGCCCAGGACAACTTAGGAAGTCAGTAGGAAAGGTCTGTCTCAGCTTGATGGTTGTTGGACTGAGAGCCCAGCATGCTGTGGCAGGGTGCCAACAGCAGGCCTTGGAGGTGAATCAGCAGTAACTACAACAGTTTTGGAACTCTCAGCCCACAGATAGTAAGGGTGTTAGACAACTGGTCAGAAGGAGATTACAGGGGGCGCCCAGGTAGCACAGCGAGTAAGAGCACCGGCTCCAGTGTCAGGATGACCTGAAGATTGAATCCCGGGCTCAGACACTCAGCACCACCCACAGAAATAGCTGGCCGTGTAAACTTGAGCAAGTTACTTAACCCCGATTGCTTAAAAAAAAATAAAAAGAAGGAGATTACAGGACCCTGTATTATTGCCCATCTGCTTTTCTGGGTCATGATTCCAGAGCTAAGGGGAGCACTAGCTTACCAGCGCTTGCAGAGGGTCCTGGTCACGGCCTGTGGTCATTCATAGACCATAGCTGGGATAGCAGTGACAACACTAGATCACATCACCTTGGAAGAACTGAAAACCTACAGACTCCTAGAGATAGGTCTGAAAACAGCAGGAAAAAGGAAATAAAAAATAAGAAATTCTGATAACAAAACCAACACATCGCCCATGCATGACATTGTATGCCATCCTCTGAATGTCTCATGACTTTCAATGCTTCCTCCCCCTTCCCATCACATCACTGTAGTCACTATGTAAAAAAATGTGAGCTGACTGTGATGAAATGATTTCCAAAAAATAAAATTAAGGGGTGAGAAAGGGGGATGCATTGGGAGAATGGTGAAGGAAAAGGTTGAAAGGGGCAAATTATCTCACATAAAAAAGGCACAAAATGAAAAGCTTTTATACTGGAGGGCAAGATGGGGGTGGGAGTGCTGTAGGTGACACTCAAACACTTGAGTTCTCTCATCAGAATTGTCTCAAAGAAGGAATAATGTAAACAATTAGTTGGGTATAGAAGTCTATCTTGCCCAAAAATGAAGTAGGAGGGGAATGGGGGGGGGGGGGGGGGAAACAGTGATAGAAGGAAGCATGGATTGGGGGAGGCAGTGGTAAGAAGCAAAACAGACTTTTCATGAGGAATGGGGAAAAGGAGATAGAAAGAAGAATAAATGGGTGGAAATAGGATGGAGGAAATACATAGTAATCATAACAATGAATGTGAATGGTATAAACTCACCCATAGAATGGAAGCAGATAGAAGAGTAGACTAGAAACCAGAATCCAACAATATATTATTTACAAGAAACATACTTGAAACAGAGATACAAACAGAGTAAAAAATAAGGTGCTGGAATAGAATCTATTATGCTGCAGCTGATGTAAAAAAACAAAATAAGCAGAGGTAGCAAATCATGATCTCAGACAAACCAACTACAAAAGTAGACCTAATAAAAAAGTAAGCAGAGAAATTATATTTTACTAAAAGGTACCATAGACGATGAAGTAATATAAATGCTAAACATATATGCGCTAAATGTTATAGCATACAAATTCTTAAAGGAAAAGTTAAGTGAGTTACAGGAGAAAATGAACATTAAAACTATACTAATGGGGGACTTCAACTTTCCCTCTCAGAACTAAACAAATATAACCAAAAATAAACAAGAATGAAACTAAGGAAGTGACTAGAATTTTAGAAAAGTAATATATGATAGACCTCTAGAGAAATCTGAATGGGAATAGAAAGGAATTTTCTCAGTGATATATGATACCTACACAAAAATTGGTCATGTATTAGGGAATTAAAACTACAACCAAATGTAGAAAAGCAGAAATATTAAATGCTTCCATTTCAGATCATAATACGATAAAAATTACATTCAATAAAGACCAAGAGAAATACAGACTAAAGGGGCAGGTAGGTGGTGTGGTGAATAGAGCACCAGTTCTGGAGTCAGAAGGACCTGAGTTCAAATCCTGCCTCTGACACTTGACACATGCTTGCTGTGTGATCTTGGGCAAGTCACTTAACCCCAATTGCCTTGCCTTGCCTCCGCACCCCCCCCCCCGCAAAAAAAAGGAAAAAAATAAATATGGATTAAAAATTAATTAAAAGTTAAATAATCCAATTCTAAAGAATGAATGGGTCAAAGGATAAATAATAGAAACAAAGAGAATGACAACAATGATACCATATACCAAAATTTATGGGATATAGCTTTGGCAGTACTTAGGTGAAATCTTATATCTCTAAACTCTTACATCAATAAAATAGAGAAAAAGCAGAATAATGAATTGGGTATGCAACTTCAAAAAAACTAGAAAAAGAACAAATCAAAAATCCTCAATTAAATACCAAATTGAAAATCCTGAAAATTAAAGGAGAGATTAATAAAATTAAAAGGCAGTCATTGAACTAATAAATAAAACTACTAGTTGGTTTTATGGGAAAAAATAAACTAGTTCAACCACTGGTTAATTTAATTTTTTTTTAAAGAAAAAGGAAAACCAAATTACCAGTAACAAAAATGAAAAGGGTGAATTCACCATAAATGAAGAGGAAATTATCCTTTATTAAAGCAATTATCAGGAGCTATCTTGCCCAATTATATGTCAATAAAACTGACAACCTAAGTGAAATAGACAAATGTTTTTTTAAAAGAACAATAAATTACCCAGATTAATAGAAAAGAAAATAGAACACTTAAATAGCTCTACCTTACAAAAAGAAATTGAAGAAGCCATAAATGAACTTCCTAAGAAAAAAAATCCCTAGGACCAGATGGATTCACAAGTGAAGTCTACCAAAAATTTAAAGAACAATTATTTCCAATACTACCTGATAAAAAGACCAGAGATGAATAGAAAATCTGAGATTCAAACACAAGATCCAAGAGAAACATAAAAAGAGAAATATGAAAGAGAAAGCATGAAGGACTTTATAAGGTTAAACTGTTTAATATTCCTCTGTGGGAAGATGATTCAGGTAACTTCTAAAAACTTTATCATCATTAGGGTAGCCAGAAGGAGTCTACATAGTACAGAGAGCATGAGCATGAGTGGATTATATTAGAATGATCTCAAAAAAAAAAAAATGAAGGCAGTGAGAAAAAGGGACACACTAGGAAAAGGGGGAAAGGAACAGAAAGAATAGGGAAAATAATCTCACATAAAAGGGGTGAGCAAGGAAGAGTTTTTACAATGGAATGGGAAATGGGGGGAGGGGCAGGCAACATCTGAATCTCACTCTTATCTGAATTGGTTCAAGCAGAGAAGAATATATATACAAACTAATTTGGGTGGGAAAATCTATTTTATCCAACAAGGAAAGTAGGAAGGGAAGGGGATAAGAAGGTGGGGCGTGGTAAGAAGGAGACGCATTATGGGAAGCAGTGGTCAGAAGCAGAACAGATTTTTGAGCAGGGACAGAGTTAAAAAAATAGACAAGGAAGTATAAACAAAAGAAAATGGGATGGAGGGAAATACACAGTAATCATAACTTTAAATGTGAAAGAGATGAACTCACCCATAAAATGGAAGCAGATAGCAGAATAGATTAGAAATCAGAATCCAACAATATGTTCAAGAAACCCTTGAAACAGAAAGACTCACACAGAGGTAAAAAAAAAAAAGGGGGGGGGGGAGATGGCTGAAGTATGGAAAGGCAGGAGTAGCAATCATAATCTCAAATAAAGCAAAAGCAAAAATATACCTAATTAAAGAGATAATCAGGAAAACTACATTTTGCTAAAAGGGACCATAGAAATATCAGTACTAAAGATATTATGCACATGGCATAGTATGTAAATGGCATAGCATCCAAATTTTTAAAGGGAAAGTTAAATTAATTACTAAAGGAAATAGTAAAACTATACTAGTAGGTGACTACTCTCAGTAATAGATAAACCTAACTATAAGATATATAAAAAAGAAGTTAAAGAGATCATTAGAGTTTTGGGATTTTTTTTTTGTTTATTTGTTTTTTTAAAGCAATTGGGGTTAAGTAACTTGCTCAAGGTTACAAGGCCAGTTATTTCTGGGTGTGGTGCTAAGTATCTGAGCCCGGATTCGATCTCCAGGTCATCTGGACACTGGGGCCAGTTCTCAGTGCTCTTACTCACTGTGCTACCTGGGCTCTCCGATCATTAGAGTTTTAGAAAAGTTAGATATGATAGACCTTTGGAGAAAATTGAATTGGAATAGAAAGGATAATATACCCTTTTTTCTCAGCTGTACATGGCATGTCTACAAAAATTGAAAATTTATTAGGGTAAAAAAAAACCACCCTCCCAACCAAATGCAGAAAAGTATAACTATTAAATACACTCTTTCTGGACCATAATGCAATAAAAATAGCATTCAATAAAGGTTCTTGGAAGCATCTGTAGCAGCAAGCACCCAGTGTCCCTAGGGTGGCTGCCAACACAGGTTCTTAGGCTTTGCTAAAGGAAAGCAACTCAAAATTGGTTAACAAGCTTACTTTAATCAGTCAAATATATATCGTTTACCTAGTTCAAGGGAAAAAGGTTAGCACCCCAAACTTCAGAGTATACAGACAGAATTATCAAGACAGAGAAACAGATCAAGTACACAGGTTTCCAAACTGTCCACCCATTACATCCACACCAAAACAACATCTGGGTTTTTCAAAGCCAGGGGGCTCTCAACAACGGCTTCTCAGAGTCTCATCTGATCAAATCACAGAACGATTCTCAAAGTGATCCCCAAAACAAAGCCTCAAATCAGGGTTTATATAGCCTTCTCCTGGCTCAGAGAATGTAACAACCTTCTGGACCCACTGGCCAATCAAAAAGTATCTACTGAAAAACAGGCCTCCCACCCCAGCCTCCAGGTGCACTTTCGCCTAGGGGCAGGGAAGATCTTAAAAATTTACATTCCCATTGCAGCATGGAATGAAAATTAATTGGAAATTAAATAATCTAATTGTAAAAAGTGAGTGGATCAAAGAAAAATCACAGAATCAATAATTCCATTAAAGATAATGAAATCAATGGGACAACATACCAAAATTTGTGGGAGACAGTCAAAGTAGTTTTTAGGGAAAATTTTCTTTTCATTGTTCTCACTCCAAGGAATAAGTTTCTTCATCATAAAGGAATGGCCACTTGCTACAATGAAGCATTATATTTAATACTCATTCTGGTTCAGGAGCACTTTCTTCTATTAGCCACCATGGAAACACTGATATCTGTAGAAGAACTCAAAGGAAACTATTTGAAACAAGAAAAAAATAATTCAGAAAAGATGATGGAACTAAATAACTCTCTTTTCCATTATTTGAATTAAATATATAACAATACTGCTAAAAGAGCAGTTCATTCAAAGTTATAATAATCAGACAGTACCTTGCACCAAACTCCCTTCCTCCCTTTGCTGGGATTCATGATATCCATGTAAAGGGAAGATATATTCCTAGAGGAAATTGAGACATTTAACTCCCATTCATTTGCATCTGTACAGTCAAGAATCAGCCTGTGGAACTACCTTCTTCACTTTCCATTGAGGCTATTAGGAGGAATTTTGAAAAATCTTTAAAAGACCTCTATGTAGCCCATGGGAATCAAAGAATGTGGGAAGTTGACAAAGACTTTTGCTGTATTCCTCATGATACAGAGTAGTTTCCTTATGATGCCACTCAATTTAAATGACTTTTTTCTATGTAAGGAAAACAAAGTAATCTTATATTCATTCTGCCAGTTGCTTTTATGGACATTCCTAGAAAATGGGGAGATACCTGAAGTCAAATATAGGCCCTGCAACACATGAGATCCATTCCCTCTGTGGAATATATCCTTTGGCAAAGAATTTTTTTTTTCTTTTTGGAGGGCAGTTGGGGTTAAGTGACTTGCCCAAGGTCACACAGCTATTTTTTGTGTTAAGTGTCTGAAGCTGGATCCGAATCCAGGTCCTCCTGACTCCAGGGCGGGTGTTCTATTCACTGCGCCACTTAGCTGCTCCTTTGGCAAACAATCTTGATCTCTATAAAAAACAGACACATATTCCTAGAGAAAACCAGGACATGTTCTCTCATTCATTTCCTCCAGTACCTTCAAGAATCAGACTTGGGGTGCTGCCATTACACATTCCATTGCATCCTTTAAGAGGCATTGTGAAAAACCTTTGACAGTAGTCTATTGGAATCAATAATTGTACTCAATTGCTTGGGGGTGTTCCTTTAAAAACAGACCTTTAAAGTATTATTCTAACAATAAGGAAAGAGTCCCATATCAATGGGCTCTGAGACAGTGTTCGTACACATACAAATACATATATACATGCATATGTATATATAGGTAATGGGGTGTGTTGTTTCAACATATTGTTTTGCCTATGTAGGTTATCTGTCTCCACATGAGTCTATCTAGATGTGGCTTGAAGGGAAGTAAGAATAGATATTTCTAGAATCTTCACCCACCTTACTCCAAGGAAGACTTTTGATTCCTGACAAGAGGGGAAGCAAAAGGTTAGGGCCAGAGGCTAGCCATACTGCTTTTCTCAGAGAAAGAGGATGCTGGGTTAGAATTATATCTATCTGTTCCCTTAAATATTGGTAGTCTAGCAAAAAAAATTTTTAAGTTCAAGTTGTGTTCCTGATCACTATCCTTTAATGAGAAAAGAGTCCCCCAAACTATATTTAAGGCATGACTCCCTTCCCAGTTCTATAATTAACACACAGCAAATAGTCAATTAAAAAATTTAATCAGTTAGCAAACATACATCAAAGAAAGTGTACACATGAGAATATATACAGGACAATACTCAGAGTGAATAAGCTTTCCCATTGGGCATGAGATAACTCAGCTCAAGAGAGAGTCTCAGATCTCAACTAAGGGGAAATTCCCTGAAGTTTCTAGTATAACAAGCTGGGGAGGAGGACATGGTAGAGGTTCCTGGCTCCCTATATATCAGCTTCTTCCCAGAATCTTTCTCCATTGACCTGAAGATACACACACACTCACATAATACACATATATCATATATGTACACATATACACTCTGGGGAAATTATGCACTTTCTATAATTAATAATTATTATCAATAGAAAATGCTCTTTAATGAAAAATGTTCCATGCCCCACCTATACCCATACATAACTTGCATGGAGTGGGGGGGAATCTCTTTTCTCTTTGGGTTTTGGCTTCCTCTTTCTTAATCCCCCTGCGTGCACTGATATTTGAACAAACTCATGTTTATTGAAACCTGGGTTTTTAATAACAGCTCCAAATCACATAGCAATTAAAGGAATACTACCAAGAAGACAATGGTTTTTCCCCCACCCCAAAGAAGTATATTCCTCTTCCCAAGATGTAAGAAGGGAAACAGGAAATGAATGCTTAAATGGGGAGCTAGAAAGTAGCTTTCCAGCTCCAAAGATAGAGCAGGAAAGGCAGGTATTATTAGGACCTGGGTTTGTACCTCTCCCCAGTCTCCACTGTCTTCTAGTTCTTCATGTTCTCATCTGCACCCATGTCTGCTCCCCACTTCTGCTCTGCCCTATTTTTGCCCATGTTTCTTGACCACTTCAGTTCTAGTTTGGCTTTTTCTTTACTGCCCTCTGCTCCTCTCAATGCACATACCCACATATTGTACAGAGCAGGAAGGGATGCTGGCAAATATGGATCGCAGCCAAATTGGATGCATCCTCCCTTATCATTCTGTGCCCCTCTCTCTCTCTCTCTCTCTCTCTCTCTCTCTCTCTCTCTCTCTCTCGCTCTCTCTCTCTCTCTCTCTCTCTCTCTCTCTCTCTCTCTCTCTCTCTCTTTCTCTCTCTCCTTTCTAGACTTCTCCATGTGACATTTTTCTGGGCACCTTTAAAATCAAATGCCCCAGAAACAGGGAGCTCTGGGTAATGCCTGGTCTCCTACAGGAAGACAATTCTGGTCCATCAAGTCTCCATGGCAATAAATCTATAAGGGCTATATAATTAACAAATATGAGTCTTTTACTAAAGAGGAAAGAGCTTCACTCTAAAGAAGAAGCAACTGATTGACCTCACATGAATGCTATTGTGGATGTACAAATGCTATCAGGTAAGAGATCATACAATAAAGTTATAGGAAAAATAGAGGAATGATGGTTGGTGATCTTTTGCTGAGGGATGAGACAGCTATTTGTTGATCTGGTAATAACAATAAAAGGGTCTACAGACTTCCTTGCTCATTACAGAAATTTATAAAATCTATTGTATATATCATTGTATGTATGTACCTTCTGATGAAACAAGGATACAAATGATAGGGCGTAAAAGAATCTAGAAAGCCATGCTGACTATTATGAAATCTTTGGCAAGAAACTGAAGACCTTAGGAACACAGGTGATGCTTTCATCATTGCTGCTTATCAAAGAAAAAGGTTTCAGAAAGAAAAGACAGATTTAAGATGTGAACAGTTTAAGAACTAGATATTAATTTCTGCTTAAAGTGACGGGTTTCTGTACTCACAGGTAGGAATGTAGTATACCTAATAAACCAATAATAATTTATTTGCCTGAATTTTTTGCAGATCTAACCAAAGAAGGTTTTAAATTGAAAAGGAAAGAGAAGGGAGGCAACTGCCTACGTTTATTCATTAGGCTTGATGTAGGCTTGAGATAACAGAGTTATATTGTAGATAATAGACTAACAGTAGAGATGCTGAGAAACTCACAGGAGACAAAATATAGGAAGCCAAAATTAAAATTTATAGCCTTAGAAATGCACAAAGTTTGAAGAAGCAAAATTAATAAGATGTTAACAAAAGGAAACAAATTTGACATTATATACATCACTAAAACTTGGCAAGATATTATATATGACTAAAATATGGCTCTGGAAGGACATCTTATTTTTCTAAATAAATTTTTATCGATGTACTTTTTTATACAACTATCACTTTACAATGACTTTCCCCCTCCTCTTCCACCTTGTAACAATGAAGTAGAATTAGGCAAATCAGACTTTTATGGTGACTATATCTTTTTGAGTTCATATGATATGTAATTACTGTGGAAACAGATCTTCCACAAAGCAGAAATTATCAATGCAAAAACCAAGGTTTTATTATGCTCAAGCAGAGATTCAGGCCTCATGAAAATAAAATAAGCTTGAACAAAAATCAGGATTCTATAAACAAAATTACATAAAAGTAGTAGAGGAATTATTCTTCTACATATTGCAATCTTGTATGTTCTTTTAGATTTTAAAAGTTTTTTTAAAAAAAAAAAGACAGATTCATAACCTCCTGCTTCCTTCAATGTCATAAAACTTAAACAAATCATAATTTCACACTTCCCCTAAGGAAGTATGTTAAACAGACTGTATAGGTAAACTAAATAAGGTTGTAAGCTAAACTGCATGTAGAAAGTTCATAACAGGTTGATTGAGAGGAGAGATTTATATGTCACTAAGACAGCCAAGGAGTCAGACACATGGGATGCTTCTTCTAGCTTCTCATCTGAGAAAATTTTGAGGCCTTAAGAAAGTTTTCACATCCTGTGGGACAGGTTTTAGCCGGCTCAATAACTTCCTAAATAGGAGACTACCCCCCCAAATAATAAATATTAATAACGGGAAATAAAAAATAAGAAATTCTGATAACAAAACCAACACATCACCCATGCATGACATTGTATGCCATCCTCTGAATTTCTCATGACTTTCAATGCTTCCCCCCCCCATCACATCACTGTAGTCATTATGTAAATTGTTCCCTTGGTTCTGTACTTCCCTCTATATGCGTTCATATGAGTCTTCCAAAATTTTTTTTAATATTTCATATTTATTGTTTTGATGTAATGGATTGCATTGTGATGCAATGGATTATTGCAACAATCCATTACATGCTCATACCACGAGTGATTCAGCTATTACCTAACTGATGGGTACTGGCTTTGCTTCCAATTCTTTAAGACTACAAAAAGTGCTGCTATATTTTTGCACGGCTGCCTTCCCCTCTGCCCTTGATCTCCTTAGCTAAAAGAGTAATTATAATTTACTGACACTTTTAGTATAGTTCTAAATTGTGATCCAGAATGTTTGGTCCAATTCACAATATCACCAAGAAAGCATTAATATACTTGTCTTCTCACAGTTGGCCCAAGATGTTCAACTGCAAAGTTGTGACACAACTAGTGTACAAAGTATTAAGGTATAAGAGAACAAACAAACAAATACAGTCGATAAAAGGGCTTTAGGCTCCAATCCTTAGAGTGATTTGTAGCTGAAATACTGAAGAATGGGAAGAGGGAATTCTTCTTTCCTATGGAAATGGTAGCCGGTAGTGACTTACCTTGAGGGTATTAACCTATCCAACAGGTCCAGAGTTGAACTGTTTGACACAGTTTGAGACATAATTGAGGGGAAAACAATACATTACGGATAGACAGATACAGCAAGGCAGGAAGAGAAAAAGGACCTCTGGAAGCAGAGAAAAGCTATGGATTGAGGAGAGAGCTAAGACCTTCAGCGGAGAGCTATAGAGAGGAGCAGATCCTGCAAACCTAATTAGGCAATACAAGCAGGAGAGTTGTTGCACGCAATATATGTGTGAGTTCTTTAACAAAAGAAAGGTTTTCCAGACACTGAAATATCAGGAGTTGTGAGTTATATTTGTCATATATATTGTCATATATTTGTCCTACAAGTGTGCCTCCACTACCAATGTACTCAATTGAACACACTTCCTAGGCTGCAGTCTCCCCCAAATACATACTGTAGTTGGGTTTTTTGTTTGTTTTGTCATCTTAGTAAATTCCTTTGCTTTAAGTGTCTATTGGGTATATGGGAATCATCCTGGAGCTATATACAGTGTTAGGAGTGTAGACCCACAGAGTTACTCTGAGATCCTGAGAGTGGAAGTTACCCTTCTGGGCACCCAACCCAAATATGGGGAAGCAGTCCGTCTACACGTAGTGCTACTACATTTGCTCGTTTTAGGATTCATCTTTTGGAAATGGTAGGTAAATCATGGCAAGACAAATGCAACGTAAGGATATCAAAGACAAAGGTGCCTGCCTTGAACCTAATAATTTTGCAAATTAACATTGAACATTGCCTAAAACTTTGGTTAGTGAAATGTGACTTTATCTTATATATAATATTATAACAGTCCAATATTTAAGTAAGTCCTTTATCTCTACTCTTCCAGCTTCCCCTATAGCTGCTATTCTACTGCAATAGGGGTTTTAAGATCCTCCAGAAGGAGGAGGAGCAGATGACAAGCAGGCTTGCCTTTGGGGTAGGAAACTGGCTCTTCCGGTTACTTCCTTTGTGTGTAGCTCTGGCTTGTACTCTCCGCCCCAATGACAGCAAATGATAGCTGCTCACTAAAGGAATAAAAAGAGCTGCTTCCCTTTTCTTCTCATGGACATTTCACTTTCTCAGCTCCAAGGGGAGCAAACGGCATCAGCCACCGTCTTTGCCTCTCGCTCGGGGTACACGCAGTAACTGCCGCCTACAGATGCTGCCTCACCTGGAAGGACGAAAGGCAGCAATAGGTCGGTCCTCCCCTTCCACACCAGCTGCATAGGGCGAGCGCCTTCTGCTACCCTCTGTACGTGCCCGCCCCCTGCGTCCCGAGGACTTCCCCCATTGGATCACTGGGGAATCTATGTGAGCACAGTGGTGGAGCCTAGCAGAGAAGAAATTGGATGAGAGACTGGGCGGTTTCCTTTTCTCTAGGTTGCTGTTGGCGTTCATTTTTGTAGCTACCACCGGAGAAGTTGCGTGTTGTGAAGGTTGTTCCACACTCTCCTAGCCCTCATCCTCTTGCTGGGACCGTGACTTAGGTAGGCAGCCTTCCTATTGTTTGCTGCTGGCTTGGTACCCTCGCCTAGTTACAAAGTACCCTACGTAGCCTTTGGCATGAGGGTGGGGCACCTGCTTAGAGACCTGGCCTTCTCCCACTGGGGGGTCGGGGGGGGGGGGGTCCAGGTGCCGTTCATGCTTTATTCCTGGCATAATGGAG
The DNA here is from genome assembly GCF_028583685.1 of Petaurus breviceps papuanus. Classification (NCBI taxonomy): domain Eukaryota; kingdom Metazoa; phylum Chordata; class Mammalia; order Diprotodontia; family Petauridae; genus Petaurus; species Petaurus breviceps. The sequence goes on from NW_027187374.1 coordinate 15,374,378, forward strand.
GTGACTAGGTAGTGAGATTTCTATCATTGTCAAACCAAGGGTCCCTTTGCAGGAGGAAGCAGATAGAGAAGAATCCTTTCTGGCTTTCCATTTTACTTAAATAGCGGAAGAAAGGAGGTGCTCTGAAAATATTTCCTTTTCTTAACTGTCAGGAAGATCAGCTGTTGCTAATCTCTGGGCCTCATAAGGCAAATCGTCCACCGTCCCTTTATTTCAGGTGAAACTGTGGCTCTCCAGTAATGGTAAAGATGAGCGCCTAGTGCCTGTACGTAGTAGGCTCTTAATAAGTGTTGCGTGCCCACCTGGCTGGTAGAAGAGCAGCTTAAATTGAGTGGAGAGAGAGAGAGTGAGTGAGTGAGTGAGTGTGTGTGTGTGTGTGTGTGTGTGTGTGTGTGTGTGTGTTCATTCATAAGAGTAATCCTTTGAAAAATAAATCCTTTGCCCAGGGAAGACCTAGATGTCTTAAGAGGTCCACCCCAGAACACTGAGCTCTCTAAGGTTCTGTCCCTAAAGCATGCTCCTTGACTTTCATTTTTGCAGTATTTTTGTCTCCATCCAACATAATACAATCTTCTGAGCAAAAGGATTGTGGTGTTAAATTTTTTTGTTGTTTAGTCATTTTCAATCTTGTCTTACCCTTCGTGATCCCATTTGAGGTTTTCTTGACAAAGACAAAGACAGAGTGATTTGACATTTCCTTCTCCAGCTCATTTTACAAATGAGGGAATTGATGCAAACGGGGTCTTACGACCTAGCCATTGCACCACGAAGTTGCTTAATGTTACAGGGTTATGAAAAATAAACCTCAACTTAGAAAAAACTTTTGGAGTATTTTATCTAAGGTAATGAATTATTTTCCTCCACCCCAAACCATTAGTTGGGGCTGCTATTTTAAAACAAAATTACTTTCATCTAGTTTTGTTAGCACTTTAGAGGACCCAAGCTCAAAATACCCACACCCTTACATATTTTTCAACAGACATTTATTAAATACCTACTATTTGTCCTGAAGATACTGTTAGTCGTGCAGTAACTTGAGTTTTAATGTCAGAGTCAGGGTTGAGAATTTTTTAGTAAATGTTTTTGCAGAGGTTTTCTTTGCGAATTATTTGGTAGGCACTTCATAAATGTTTGTTGAATGAATTCAGTATTTCTAAATTTCTGTGTGAATGACTTCAAAACGATTATTTTCTCTTAGTTTATAGATATATGGCAATATGTAGGTTTTACCACAGAAAGAAAGCTACAGGATCGCTTCGATGAAGTGAAACAACTATAGTATGTTATTTATTGCTAGAACAATCAACCAATTAACTTTAAAATAATATAGGCAGAAATGAATTTACATTAAAAAGAACTGTTAATGGTAGGAACTTAGGGGAGTTTTTTTTTCAGTTATAAGGTTGGTATAACTGATTTAAATATTATTTATATACTTGTTAGTAGACTTACTGGTTGTTCTCTTCCACCAAACTTCTAATCTCAATCAAAAAGTTAGTTTGTAAAGTAATTGTTTACACTACTTACAACTTAATTATTTCTTTTAGCATTTATCTTTCAGTTATCAAAGTAGAAGTCAAATGTAACTGACAGACCTGTTTCTGAAATTACCACTGGCATACTGTGCTCATCTCCACCCCTCCCAACCTTTCCTGGTTTGAGCTTGTCTTGCTAAATAGTACTTTAAAAAAAAATTACAGATGTATAGCCAGTTCAGTTGCTTCAAAACCACTGCATTCTCAATGACACGAAAGTGTTGTATATACTTTCCCCAAGCATACTTTTCTACTCACCATACTAATTTGTTTCTACTGACTTTTTTCTCTTCTCAGTTTCTCTAGTTCAGTTCTGTCACCACTTGTATCAGAACACATCATGACTTCACAGAACCATTTTACCACTTCTGATTATCTCTAGGTGTTTTGGGCTCTGATTAGATCCTTTTAATGTCAATAAACATTTTGCTCTAATCTACTGGAGGACCTGTTGCATCTGCTTGACCTTCTCCATAAGCAGTTGCTTAGTATCTACAAGCGATTTCCATCAGTTTTGTTGAGTATATTACCTACCAATTATTGCTGTTTTTTGTGGTCACCCTGGGATATAGCCAGGAAGTATATCACATTGCCTCACATAGTATTTTACCTGTAGGAAATGATTGGCTTAAGTTAAGTGAAAGGGGTGTGTCTGTGTTTCTGTCTCTGTGTCTCTGTGTGTGTTTAAAATAGCTGGAACAGTTAGATATCTTTAGATGCTTAAGAAAATTATATTGGATTGGGTAGAGGGATCAAAGGAACAAAATGTGATATTTTTTAAGGACTAGAAGAATAGTCCTTACTAGAATTTTTTGAGAATAATTTGGTATTTGAAAAGATTTTTCCTTTAAATCAAGGATTAAAAACCTAGGCTAGAATGACTATACAGGCCCATACAAAGAAGGATATTGTTGAAGAATAATATTAGTGCAACATTATAGGTTGTCAAAAATTATCTGACAATCTGGGGAAAGGAATGATAATATTTCATTGGTGGTATTAAGATCAGGCCCACTAGAGTTATAGCTTTTCATAATACTCCAGTCATTCTGGAGGCTCTAAAAAGATTATAGAAACTCAACAGAGAAAGGATGTATGGGAAGTAATTTTAAAGACACAGAAAAAAGAAAAAATAGCATGATTCTAGAATAGCATGGATCCTAGAAATACTAAAAGTGATAAATTTGTAGATTAAAGACATTATTGGCATATTCAAGTAACTGTTGGTTTCATAAATTTTGTGTAGCTGAGCCTTCCATTCACCTTTAGGTACTTTTTTAAAAATTATGTTTATGTCTTTTTGCTTTCAAAATGTTGAAAATATTCAAAGTTCCTTTTTTCTCAGAAAATAGGTTGAGCGTTAAGTATTGCTCTCAATCTCCAGTTGTATCATGATGTCAGGAATCTGATTTCATCCACCTGCATAAATTGAAACTCCTCTGCATCTTATTAGCTAAATCTTAGAGAATCATTTCCCAGTATAAAATTTAAATTGCTAAATATAAGGTCAACAAAAGGGAGACCTTTTTTTTTTTTAATCTGGCTTTGTTTTTGCTTTGAAGGGACAAGAGAAAAATGTTCATAATGCCCCATTGGTGACATTACCAAGTTACCCAAAATAAATCACTGTTAATAAAATAATTTTAAATATAAACCAAATTTTCTGCAAAATGATATTTACAGATATAATTTTATATGGTTATATGTTTTATAGAGGGTGATGTTTATTTTGTTCCATTTGCTATATAAATGTTTATATATACCATGTGCACATTTGTTTTTATTTTGTTTTTTTTTTCTATTGGTTTCAGGTTCCTCTCCTACTGTGAGAATGTAAAATGGATCCAGAAGAGCAGGAGCTATTGAGTGATTACAGATACAAAAATTATTCTTCAATGATTGAAAAAGCTTTACGAAATTTTGAATCATCAAGTGAATGGGCAGATCTAATCTCTTCACTTGGTAGACTCAATAAGGTATTTTAGGAATCTATTTAATTAGATTAAGTAAAAGGGAGTAATACAAATCTTTTAAAAGTAACCACAATTGTTTCTTTTTATCATATGTAGATTCATGCTCTATCTAGTAACTGTAATACCAAGCAGAAAATACATGGTTTTTAAAAAATCCTTTGTAACTTGGAATAACATTTTTTTCTGTTTGTTTTAGTCCACTACCTCCTTGTCACTTGAAATAACACAGTAATTCCAAAGGTTCTGGAAAAGCTTTTAGTATGGGCCTGGTACAGGCTGTACATTTTATGTTCCAAAAGACCTGTGTGGGAGAGAGTTGAACAGTGTGGCTCTAGGGGCCATGATGTAACCCTTTAGATGTTGGTGCTCTCCTACGTCTGATTCTTTCAGGAGTTCCTCCCTACAAGGCAAAGCTAGAATTGGGGAAAGGCAAGAAAGTCAGCAGAACAGCAAATAAGATAGGGACCCTAATGAGGAGCCTTTTAAAATACTATTTTACTAAAATGGACTTATTTTAATGCCATGCAGTTTTACTTTCCAAGTCTTGTAGACATTGAATGATAAGATTTGGATGTTTTTATGTTTTTTCTATTTCATTGTTTTCAGTTTTCTGAGACATGATTGGGTGAGACAGTTTAGTATAATTTCATCTCTATTCATTGTGAATTTTTCTTCTTTGCTAGATATGTAATTTGGTTTTCTCTTGTTCTCTTCAGAAAAAAAATCAAATTAGCCAAAGTTTTATTGAATGTTAGTCTTAAAAACACAGTTCTTTTGTTTATAATTTGGTATTTCTGTTGTACATTTTGTGGATCTACCATTTTGATTTTTTTTTAATTTATTTTGTGCTTGTTTTGGGTTGATTAATTTGTTAGTCTTCTAGGTTGGATTTTTATTTTTAAGCATGCACAATAACTCCCTTTTTTAAAAAAAATTATGTTCGGGGCAGCTAGGTGGCACAGGGAATAGAGCACTGGCCCTGGAGTCAGGAGGACCAGAGTTCAAATTTGGCCCCAGACACTTAACACAAAACTAGCCGAATGACCTTGGGCAAGTCACTTAACCCCAATTGCACTGCCTTTCCCCTCCAAAAAGCAAAAAAAAAAAAAGCTGTTCAGGAATATACATTTTTTCCAAGTACTATTTTAATATACGTATTTTGGTATTTTCTGTCACTGTTATGTATTTTATTATATTGTTTGTATTATTTGTTTTTTGACCCATTCATTGTTTAAGATCTCATTATTTAATTTTCATTTAAGTCTCTATCTTTTTTTATATTTCCCTTTTGATTACAGTTTTATTATCATAGTATGTAAAAGATCGGTTTCTTTTCACAGATGAGTCCTTTGCAATATGATTTTTTAAGGTTCTAAATGATATTGAAGAATAAATAAATATGCCCTTTAAAATTCTTGTTCTAGTTACCATTGGTCTATCAAATTTACTTTCTCTAATATTTAGTCTCAAAGTAAATTACATTTACTTTGCTAGAGAGCTTGTGTAGCCAGAGGCTTCTTCTAGGTCTTCATGTGCCCCAGGCCTGTGATAGAAGGAAGGGTGTTAAAGCCATGAAGTAGAAAAAATTTCCCAATCAGTAGACCTTATTTTTGGGGGGGGGAATATATTAAATTCTGAATTCATACACCAAAAAAAAGGGAGCCATTTCCAAACACACAACAGAATATAGAAAGAGGATTCAATATAAATCTGACTCCATTTCATACTGCTTGCTTTCTTTAAAAAAAAAAAAGGAACAGTATATCTTACACATTACTTTAAAACTGCCTTCTCTGTTTCCTTATGAACTTCCCACCATTTTGTTCTCTTATATTTTTTCTTCTATTTCTTCCCCTGCCTTCTTTTTGAGGAGTCTGTTTGGGTAGTCAGTCAATAAACATTTTTTTTAAGGTCTACAATGTGACTACAGTGTACTTAATGATTGGGATAGAAAAAGAGGAGAAAAACAGTACCTGCCCTCAAGAACCTCACAATCTAAGAGGGGAGGCAAGCAAATAACTTATACGAACAAGCTATATGCTCAGTAAATAGGAAATGATTGAGAGGGAAGACTCTAGAATTAAGATGAGTTGGGAAAGGCTTTATATAGATGAGGTTTTAGTTGGGACTCAAAGAAAGCTTGGGAAGCCAGTAGGTAAAGTTGAGTAGAGAGAGCATTGCAGGAAAATTCCTGGAACCAAGACACAGAGGGAATCCAAAGGAAGCAAATGTCATTCAGTCATATGTTTCTTCCCTGGCTTGCCCGTCTTTTCATTTTTTTTTCCTTCACTGCTCTCATTTCATTTTAAAAATCCTTTTTTACCTCTCTTTTAAACTGTTGCTTTAACTTTTTAAGGAATTATTATTGGACTTTTGTTCAGGTTGCATTTTTCTTTCAGGATTTGCTTGCAGATATTTTTAAGTCATTCTCTTCTAAGTTTGTATCTTGAGCTTCCTTGTTAGTTCTTTTTTTTTTTTTTTAGCTCTTGGTAGCTCTTTTTGATGGGATTTTTTGTTTCTTTGTTTATTCACCCTTCCCGTCCTCTTCTTGACTTTGGACTTTACATTAGGGCTAAGCTCTGTACATTTAAGGGAGGATGTCTGGCCCCAGCTTCTGTCCTCTTTCATCCTTCTGTTTTCACAGTTCAGTCTGGTAGCCTGCAAGCTTTCAGCATTCCCAAAGGGTGTGATCCAGAGAGAAGTGTGTTCACTGCCTTCTTGATCTGAGCTCTCCAAGTTTCTGACCCAGGTTTGATTCTCTTGACTTGTGCTTGGTTTGAGTTTCCAGAGACTTCTGCTGGACTCAGTCACTGTTAGAACTTGGAAGTTCTACGGGTTCAGAGCAATTCAACTGCTGGTTCCCCTTTAGTCTGAGACTTGTACCCTGATTATTCCACTTCAGGCTTACCTTCTGGGTTAAAGGCTAGAAGTGAGTCACCATTTTCTTCCTGGGATCAGAGCCAGGCAACTACTGTTTGTTTAAAGTACTTGTTCCTTGCTCAGTACATAGCTAGTACTACATAGTACCAGCTGGTACACTCACTACTGATTCTCTCCACCCCAGATCTATGACCTGGAACAGGAGAATGGACAACAGAGCTGCCAAATAGCATGTGTTCCTGTATCCAGTGCTCATCCTAGGAACCCTTAAATCTCTTTCTGCCCTGGTGCTTCCTACACTGGTGCTCTGTATCAGCCCCCTTTCTGTCCCTGTGTAGTACAATGCTGCTTGTCATGGTAGGTACTCCTGGCCAGATTCTATTTCAGGCAACTCTTGATCATGCTGTCAGTCTTTGCAAGCTGCCCTGAGCTGGAAAAATGACTCACTAAGATTCTTCTTGGCTTTCCTGATAAAAATTCTTTCTGGTACATTTTCTAAATCATTGTAGAGAAGGGATAGTGAAAAGCTAGACTCATTGTTTCTTCTGCTTCCATCATCTTGAACCTACCTCTGAGGTCAATGATTCTTAAAATATGTCTCTGATCTGTTTTCCAGGTTGTTGGGTTTTAGGGGGTTTTGCTTTGCTTTTTGAGAGTAGATAATTACATTTTCTCTTTTCAATGTTTGGATTCTATATTTCTTGCTATTTCATGGAGGTGATGATTCCTGAATGGTCTATTATAGGTTTCAGAGGGTCCATTACTTACTTGGGTAAGGTGTATGACTTTGTGTTCTAAGATTTTGTTTTCTTAATTCTTTTCTCCAGAGGTTTTCTTTTTAAAATTTTATTTCTTTTTTTATCTCTTAGTCATTTTTTTCCAAGTATTTTTGTAGACCTTGTAGAATTTTTTTTTTCCTTTGAGTTCCTGCTTACAGTTCTACTCATTTTTTTTTTGAGACTTAATAGAGCTACAGTCATTTTTATATTGGTTTTTATTGGTGTTTTCTTTGATTTATTCATCTCCTGAACTGGGGCTTTGGTATAGTGGAATTGGTCAGCTCAACTTGGTCTTGTCCTGAGGCCTCTGAGTCTTGTGTTGACCTCTATCTCTTGGGGGTTAGGGCCTCCTAGATCTTTAGTTTAAAGACTGGATATTCAAGGCCTTCTGTTGGCATCTCTGGATGGATTTTTAGGGGCTTTGGAGCCCCCTGGTTTAGGATATCTCATTGCCACCATTTCTCTGATCTGACGGGCAGCTGTTCCTGGTGGCTTCAAAGATCTACATGGTGGGTTTCTGACATATACGATAGCTTTCTCAGAGGAGGCCTTTGTTCTTGCTATCTTGGGATACATAATCTTGTAGGCTATGAGTATATCTGCTTAAGTGGATGGCTTTTGGCTGTTTGCCTAGGGTAGTTCTGGCCTTTCCTGTGGGCCCTCTTTACTTATTCTCTATGGTTTTATGACTATCGTGTTTAGTACTGGTTGGAAGAAGCCACTTACTGTAGCTTTTTTTCTTTTTTTTTCTACTTTTTGGAGGGCATTTGGGATTGAGACTTGCCCAAGGTCACACAACTAGTTTTTTTTATGTTAAGTATCTGAGGTCAAATTTGAACTCAGGTCCTCCTGACTCTAGGGCCAGTGCTCTATTCACTGCACCACCTAGCTGCCCCGCTACTGTAGCTTTTCATTGGGTTTCTTGGCTATTATTTAGTCTGGTGAAATTTTTAAGGTTTTGGTAGGAGTATATGGGAGCTGGTCTGCCTATGTCTCTTCAGGCCACTATGTTGGCCAGAAGTCCTAGAAATTGATTTTGCAGTGCTTCCCACAGAGCCAATGTCTTCCCCAGGTAAGCAGGAAGGTGACAACTTTAGTTTTCTTCCAGTGGATCTGAAAGGTTTTGATAAGTTGAGTCATTTTTTCTAATAGAGCATCACCTTGCCAAGGCCTTTACCAACTCTGTGCTCTAGGTTTTCCACTGCTATTCTTTGTTCAACCTTATTATGTAGTGCAACTACGTTTTGTGCATGGATGGTGATAAAGGTCAAAATGTCCACAAATTTCCCAATTACATAAATACCTGACTCCTTTGAGATTATCAAACACTAGATTACTAATTACTGTGCTCATTGCTTCTCTATATTGTATACCTAATCTATTCCATGGATCAACCACTCTATTTCTTAACCAGTAGCAAATGTTTGATGATTTCTACTTTGTAATATAGATTTACATCTGGTACTGCTTGGTCCCCTTCTTTCACATTTTTTGGTCATTAATTTCCTTAACATTCTTGACCTTTTGTTTCTCCAGATGAATTTTTTTTCTTGCTCTATAAAGTAATTTTTGGTAGTTAAATTGGCATGGCACTGGATAAGTAAATTAATTTAATTAGTATTATCATTTTTATTATATTGTCTCAGCCTAGTTATGAGGATTGAATATTTCTCCAATTATTAAGATATATCTTTATTTGTGTTAAAAGTGTTTTATAATTGTGTTCAGATAGTTCCTAAGTATATCTTGGCAGATAGAGTCCCACGTTTTTGTTTTGTTTTTTTTTTTAAAGCAATCGGGGTTAAGTAACTTGCTCAAGGTTACACGGCCAGGTGTTTCTGGGTGGGTGCTAAGTGTCTGAGCCCGGGATTCAATCTCCAGGTCATCCCAACACTGGAGCCAGTGCTCTTACTCGCTGTGCTACCTGGCCGCCTCAGTCCCATGTATTTATGCTGTTTGCAGTTATTTTAAATGGAATTTCCCTTTCTATCTTCTCTTGCTGTGTTTTGTTGATAATATATAGAAATACTGGTGATTTATGTGGGCTTATTTTATATCCTACAACTTTGCCAAAGTTATTAATTGTTTCAACTACTTTTTAAATAGATTTTCTAGTGTTCTCTGAGTATGCTAACTTATCTGCAGAAAATTATAGTTTTGTTTCCTCATTGCCTATTTTTATTCCTTCAATTTCTTTTTGTCTTATTGCTATAGCCAGTATTTCTATTACAATATTCAATAGTAATGATGATAATGGAAATCCTTATATTCTTAATGAATTTTGTTCTTTTTGCTTTCTTAGTGGGTAGGGAAGAGAGAGGTGTTAGAGGGGGAGAATTTGTAACTGAAAATTTAAAAAAAGTTGAATTTTTTTAAGTGTCCATTTTATTTACCTTTATCCTCTGTAATCTTTGTCTAGTCAAGACTCTTCTCTCTGTACTTGTAAAAGATATTACCTTCCATTCTCGTTTAATTTGTTTATGGTATAGAACTTTGATATCTAAGATAGATATCCCCTTAGAGTTGGTTTAGTTTTAGTAAATGGTGTTTTGATTTAAGCTTAATTTGTTAGTCTGCTTTCCTAGTTTTCCTAGGAGAGAGAGAGTGTGTGTGTATGTGTGTGTAGAATAATAGCTTTTACTCCTCTAGTTGAGGTCTTTGGTTTTATTACAATACTAAGCTACTATGTTTGATTGATTTTGGATCTTGTGTACCCAATAATTTCCATTGATCAACTTTTCTGCTTTTTAACCATCACCAGATAGTTCTAAAAAATATTTTCTATAGAAGATTAACTGATATGAACCAGTTGCCATAACAAAGCAACCAGAGAAGCACCTTGGTCAGCAAATGCTTAGACTTATTTGTGGAGAGGAGAAAGAGAAGCAAAGGTAGCCTAAGTTTAGTCCATAAATTAATTGGTAAAATTTTACAAAAAAGAATGAAAATTATGAGAGGTATCACTTTATAAAGCAGAGAAAAGGGGCGTCTAGGTAGCACAGTGAATAGAGTACCAGCCCTGCAATCAGGAGGACCTGAGTTCAAATGTAGCCTCAGACACTTAACACAAAAAACTAGTCATGTGACCTTAGGCAAGTCACTTAACCCCAATTGCCTTACATTCCCCCCTCCAAAAAGCAAAACAAATAAATAAATAAAGCAGAGAGAAGCAGTAAAGGGTCAAAACTTTTTTTTTTAATTTGGCAAAAGACCCAAGTAAGCAAAACCACTCCCAAGAAAATCTAGGGATAAAAAAGGATGGAGGTCAACAAACAGGTAAAAAATGGAAAATGTCAGCAAAAAAACCAAATTATAACATGGTAGCATGATACAGTTTTGATGATTTTTGTAGTAAAGTAGAGATCTGCTAGACCCTATTCCCATTTTTTTTTAAATTTCATTTATGGTTTTTGACCTTTTGTTTCTCCTGGTGAATCTTGTCACAATTTTTTTCCATTTCTATAGAATAATCCTTTGGAAGATTGGTTATCATGTCACTGGGTTTCTAAATTAATTTTTTTGCTGTTAGTTTTGTTGCATTAGCATAATCCTACCATAAAAAGTTAATTCCTATCCAATTTTTTAAATCTTCCCTAATTTCTGTAAAGAATATTCTATAGTTGCATTTATATAAGTCCTCTGTCTATCTTGATTAATTATACATTTTTTAGTTATTTAAAATAGGATTTCTTGTCTCTTTCTGCTTTTGTGTGTAACATGTGGAAAAGCTGATTTTTGTGAACACACATACATTTCTTGATATCCTAGTCACCCCTGTGCTTCATAGCATATTTCCATTTGCTTACAGTTTCTAATGATGAACTTAAGTTGTGTGTGTGATGAAGGTGGTAAAACTAAAATGGCAGAGCAGCAGGAAGAAATAAAGCTGAGGTCTATTCCCCAACTCCCCCCACACCTAGAAAATGCACCCGACTGCATCCTGATCAGAAAATCCAAGGAAAAAAAAAATCACAGCGAGTCAACTTCCAGGATAGGTTGGCAAAGGGAGACAGAAAAATTTGCAGGCACAAGGGACAGTCTAGCCAGTACAAAGCATTCTAGTGTAGGGAAAAGCTGTGCACCAGGGCAAGAAGAGCTCACAAATCAAGAATAGAAAGGCTTGATTTTGCATAGGCTACACAGAAACAGGTGTCACCTCTCAACCCTTGTCACTCACTACCCAGTTTCATTTACAAACTTTTTTTGTTCTGCTGTTAAAATGTTCATGCTTGTGGATGTTTATTAATTTATTAATAAAAAATAAAATTAAAAATGGAAAGCTAGGGATTCTAAGTTGCAGAAGTGAAGAGGGCATACATTTCAGACATAGTGGATCCCCTGTGTATGCAAAGAAATGGGAAATGGAATTGTACGTATGAGAAACAGCAAATAGGCCAATTTGACTGAATCTATAAGTTCATAGTGAAATGGAAAACTCTGTAATAAACCTGGACAGGTAGACTGGAACCAGAAGGTAAGGGTTTTAAATGCCAAAATGAATTATATTTGATCCTAGAGGAATAGGAAACCACTAAAGCTTTTTGTACAAAGGAATTGTGGTGTACAATTAATAATAACTAAGGAAACAATCTAAGCTATATGATTTATTAGCACAACAGCCATAGTAAACAGGTCAATGGACTCACTAGTCAGTCGAAAGACCCTGAATACAGAGTAAGATAGATGTTTATGTCTTAAAAACAGTTAATTAAATGAGACCAATTAATGAGAAGAAAATCACAATACAAACCTGGATATAAAATTAGTTAATTTGATTTCTAATTAGAGAAAAGATTAGAGGCTTTCCAAGTTGGGAGGGGGAGTGAGTTTTGGTTGAGTTGGGAGGACGAGAAGGTTTCAAGGTCTTTCTTTTCCCAAAACTGAGATATGCTGATTGACTGGATTGTCCTGTATTTATGACATGATACATGGCTTATACTATCTAATTTCCCATGGATGATTTGCAGAAAAACAGCTAGAAAAAGAGTAGATGTGGCAGCGCAAGATGAAGTCAGTGTTTCTAAGATAGAATCTAATTGGTTCTCTTGATTCCCATACCAAAACAACTCCATTTTTAAACTGGTTTTCACTTTATTTTGTCAGTGACATAGATAAGGGGACAGACTACAAAGCAAAGAGATCAGTTAGCATGCTTTGGCAGAAGGTGGTATGAGCCTGAATTAGGGTAGGTGTGATGTGAGTGGAGGAAAGGGGACAGATATGAGAGCTGTAGTGAACTTAGATTTGGCAATTAATTAAATATGGAATTGAGGGAGAAAAAGGAAGCAAGGATGACTCTGAGGTTGCCAACCTGGGCCACTAGAAGGATTTCTTAACAGAATTAGGTAAGTTAGAACAAGGACTGGATTTTGAGGGAAATGATAATGAGGTTTATTTTGGATATATGGTTTAAGATGCCTTTTCAGACATTCGTTCCATATCCTGTCATTTTTGTATAGGGCTGCCTCTCATCCCTAAAATGCATGATCTCCTCACCTCTACATCTTAAAATTCCTAGCTTTTTTATTATTATAAAATGAATAAATATCAATAAAAAGGTAATTGGTGATGTGAGAAAGAAAGAAATAAATATATATAAAGGGAAAAGAGGCTAGAGTAGGAGGTATACATCTAGAAGTTAGATTGGGCTTGGGGAACTTGAGATATGGTCCCTAAGAATTACTTATGTTGTTTTCTAAATGTAAAAAATGATTTTATTTATATATTTTGCTTTTATATCACTTACATTTCCCCATATATAATTCTCCTCCCCTTTTCTGGGGAGCTATCCCATATAATAAAGATTTTTTTTAAGACAAAAATAAAAATAGGAAGAGGGAAAAAATCCGCAAAACTGATTTAAAAAAAAAAAAAGACACCTGACAATATGTATTCTTCTATGGATCCTTCATCTCTATCAAGCAGTTGGGAGGGGCGGGTAGGTGGCACAGTACCTACCTTCCCCTTTCCAAAAAGGAAAAAATAAAGTAGTGGAGAAGTGTCTTTTCATAGGTGTCTTTTCATGTTTCTTTTTTTTTTTAGATGAAATGAGGCAATAAATGAGATAATATATGTAAAGTATCTTGCAAACCTTAAACTGGGATATGAATGTTAGCTATTAATATTATTATTACTAGGGACCGAATTTAGTCTTTGTAATTTTGTAGCATTCATTCTTTTTTTCGTTGTTGTTCTTTCCATTTACGTTATTGTAGTTATATATATTATTTTCTTGGCTTTGCTTACTTTACTTTTGCATCAATTCATGCAAGTTTTCCCATGATTCTCTGTAGTCATTATATTTGTTGTTTCTTACAGCTCAATAATAGTCCATTATATCCATATACCACAATTTGTTTAGTCATTCCCCAATCGATGGGCAAATACTTAGTTTCCTGTTCTTTGCTACCACAAAAAGTGCTGCTATAAATATTCTGCTGAATGAGGGGCCTTTTATTTTATTTTTTTGCTTTTTTGGAGGGCAATTGGGGATAAGTGACTTGCCCAGAGTCACACAGATAGTTTTTGTGTTAAGTGTCTGAGGCCAGATCGGAACTCAGGTCCTCCTGACTCCAGGGCTGGTGCTTTATTCACTGTGCCACCTAGCCATGCCTTGAGGGGCCTTTTAAAAAAAAAAATCAATATCTCCCTGTAGGAAATACCCAGCAATGGTATTATTTCTTATATTTGTAATTTTGTAATAAATTACCTAAAGAAAATTTAATTATTTTTGCAGTATTTAAATGCAAAATACTTAACCAAGAGATCACACCTAAAACAAATTTGGGGATCATTGGTATAAAAGGTAGCAGAGGATACTATTTTGGGCACCTCACTTCTGCTACTGTCTTCCAGAACAGTGAGTCTCAAATTTCCAGTCTGAGAACCATTTAAATGAGTCAGAATACCCTAAGAACCATGTACACGTACCTCATCTTTTAAAAAAAAAAAAGCCTCACACAAAGTAATAGGAAGATTTTGTTCTTGTTTTTGTTTTTTGAGACTAGTGAGATAACAAATACATTATTGTTTGATGTCAGAAAACGAGATATCGTGGATTCTTTTTTGAAGGGAAAGAACTATTCCTTTTATTTTTTAATTTAAAGAAATTTAACATTCTTTTTTAAAATTTTGAGCTCCAAATTCTTTCCTTCCCTTCAGCCTCTCCCCCTACCATTGAGCAGGAAAGGACCACACTTTGAGAATCACTGATCACACTGCAGCATTTCTAAAAGTCAGTCAACAAACATTAAGTGTCTACTAATTCCTTTACAAAGAACACACTTAGCATATGAAAACCACTGTATTTATCCCATGTGGAATGAAGAAAAAAGACCTCTTCCCTTAAGCTGATATAACTTTAAAACTGAGCCAAGGAATAGTCTCCTTCTCTTCCAGGTAGGATCTTTCTCTCCTGCTAAGATCTCTTTCAACAAAATTCACTATCATTAAATGCTTCTTCTTTACAATGAAGACTGTATGGTAACTTTTATCTCCATTTATTTCTCTTCCCATATTTGTTTGTTTTGTTTTGTTTTAGAGGGCAATTTGGGTTAAGTGACTTGCCCAAGGTCACATGGCTAGTTAAGTGTCTGAGGTCGAATTTGAACTCAGGTCCTCCTGACTCCAGGGTCAGTGCTCTATTCACTGTGCCACCTAGCTGTCCCTGGCTTTTTTTTTTTAGGAGGGGTGGAGCAGTGATAGTGGTCTGGGAAGCCCTAGGAGTCCTTGCAGATGCCTAGGGATTGTGGAAAGATAGTTGAAGGATAAGTAATCTAGCATGTTCAAATACAAATCCAAAATAAAACCTTTTCAAGGGGCTAACACGCAGGTGAGGAGTCATGAAAACCAAGGTTCAATCCTGATTCTGACACATATTAACTAATGCCTAACCTCTTGATACTTAATGCTGGAGCAGTTAAGTGGTATAGTGGGTAGAGCACCAGCCTAGGAGTCAGGAGAACTTGAGTTCAAATCCAACCTTATATACTTTACTAGTTTTGTGACTATGGGCAAGTCACTTAACCCTGATCCTCTCCCCTACCCCCCAAATACTTAATGCAACTCTAAAACTGTCATTTACACATGAGTCAGTGGCATGTATCATCAGCATTAGTGAAGGAAGTTTCCACACTAGGATAATGAAATCACATGTTAGAATTGTCCTTAGTCCAGTTTCGAAAGAAAGAAAACAAAGATCATCAGAGTCCTAAGGAAGTTACCTGATAAATGTTTTTTTGAGGAAATTCCTTATATGAAAGCAATACCATTAGATTTAATAGTTTAAGAAAAGGTAAGTTGAAAAGAACCATAATAGGCACTTTTACATATTGGGTATCTTCGTGCAGTTTTGACCTTCAGTGCCTTAAAATTGCACTGACTTTTGGAACACTCTGTGGAGTGTGGAGACACTTGGCACTGACTTTTGGAACACTAAACTATTATTTTTTTTATTTGTCTTGTTTGCTTTTCTGGAAACAGAGACATATGGAAAGTATCATAAAGGTTTTATAAAAACAAACTGTATGTGGTGTGGCTCTAACAATAGTAGACGATAAAATCATAGATTTAGGACTGTTAGGGCTTTAGAAATTATCTGGTCCAAACTCTTCAGTTTACAGATCAGGAAAAAGAGGAACAAGATTAAAAAGGATCCTGAGATGAAGCTTTACCCAAGACAGAATGAGTGTAGTTAAAAGGCTGATTGATAGAGTGGAAGAGAGCACTGGGTTTGAATTCCAGCACAAGACAAGTAGTAGAGAGAGTTCTAGCTTTGGAGTCAAGATTAATTAATCACTTAATAATTAATCTTGTCTGATACTAGCTACACAACCAGTGGTAAATGTTTTATTTAGCTTCTCTGGGTTTAAGTTTTTTCATCTTTAAAATACAGATAATACCTGCATTATTTACTTCAGTGTTGTTATGAGGATCAAATAATTATTTAATGAGGATCAAATAATTATTTAAAGTGCTTTGAAAATTTTAAAGTGCTATGTAAATGTCAATTATCATCATCATCATTATTATCATTTTTGCTGCCTCTGTGGCCTTGAGCAAATTATTTGATTTCCCTGGGAATCATCTGTAAAATGAGAATTGGACCAGATGATCCTCAAAGACACTTCTAGTTCTACATCCTAAGGTCTTGGCAAGCTGGGCAACAAAGGACAGAACAGTTAAGTTAATATCTCCATATATAAATTATTAAAATATAGACACTTTTCACTTCTCACTAGAGGTTTTTAGACTATTTTTAACATTTAATACCTGCAAAATTTTTTGACTCCCTATGGAATTAGTGAATCATTTCAAGTCAAAACATTGAGTGAGTTATTTATTTAGTAAATGACATATAATAGTAAATAGTAAATGACATATAATAAAATTTTATTCTGAAACTGAGTAGTTAATAGAGTTAGAGTCCCAAAGATAAGGTTACCCTTTCTCAGCTGACTCAGTTTCCTGACCTGTAAAATGAGGGGTTAGACTAACTGACCTTTAAGGTATCCTGCAGCTCTAAATTTATGATCCTATAATTTCCCTATCGTTCATTCTGCTTCTGGGATGGCTTCTCTCGCCGTTAGTAAATGTGTATGCAGACCATAAACTAATCTTCATATTTACCCAAGTAAGACCCAAGATTGTAAATAGGATCATAGCCTTAGGGCAGTAAGGTAACTTACTGCTCCAAACTCCTCAGTTTACAGAAGACAGAACTGGAATCAATCACTAAGCAATTTAAGTATTTGCCTCGTGCCAGGAACCATGCTAGGCACTGAGCGTGCAAGTATAAATAATTAAATAATCCCTACTCTCAAGGAGTTACAAGAAGTACATATAAATATAGTATAACTATAAAAGTAAAAAATGCAAATAAATACAAAGTAGCTAGGAAGAGAAGGCACTAACAATTGGGAGGAATTGGGAAAGGCTGGGTAGAAGGTGGTGCTGAAGCTTCATCTAGAAAGAAAAGTGAGAGTGTTTGAAGCAGAAATGAGGAGGAAGGAGGACTTCCAGATGTGGAGGCTGTGTGGGCTGTGCAGAGGCATGGAGATGGAAGCTTTGAGCGTTCTCTCTATAAATAATAATCATCACCATTATTATGATTATTGCTTGCATTTATATCATGTTTTAAGATTTATAAAGCACATTACATATTTGATCTCATTTGAGCTCATAGCAGTCTTGTGAGGTAGGTCACGTTTTGATAATTTTACAGATGAGGAAAATGAGGTTTAGAGGGTGTTTGAGGATGGAGTTGAAGTCTGTTCTTTCTAAGTCCAAAGCTCTTTCCACTGTACCACCAAGTTTCATGTGATACATGTGAATACTTTTAAAGGACATATTTAGAATATTCTGTCCTTTTACAATTGTGAGTTTTTAGGGTAGCTAGGTGGCAAAGTGAATAGAGCACTGACTGGCCCTGGAGTCAGTAGGACCTGAGTTCAAAGCTGACCTCAGACACTTAACACTTACTAGCCGTGTGACCTTGGGCAAGTCAAGTCACTTAACCCCAATTGCCTTGCCTACAAAACAAAAACAAACAAAAAAACTTTTTAAAAAATCTTAAATTTTGAGTTTCAGATTCGTTCCCTCACAAGGGAACCTACTACTGAGAAGGCAAACAATATAATATCAAATATATTTGTGAAATCATGCAAAACACTTATATATTAGCAATATCTCAAAAAATAATAAAGCAAGAATATTATGCTTCAGTTTGCACTCAGTTCACCAATTCTCTATCTCAAGTTGAGTAGCATTTTTTCATTTTGAGATCACTGTATTGATCAGAGCAGTCTTTCACAGTTGACCATCATAACAACATTGCTGTCACTGTGCTCAATGATTTCCTGGTTCTTGCTTCATTTTGCATCAGTTCATATAGGTCTAGCCATGGTTTTTCTTTTTCTGAAACCACCACCTTTGTCATTTTTTATAGCACAATAGTACTCAATCACAATTATATGCCACAGTTTGTTCAACCACTCCCTAATTGATGAGCATCCCCTCAATTTCCAATTCTTTGCCAACTCAGAAAGAGCTGCTATAAATATTTATATAAATATGGGCCCTTTTCCTTTTTTAGATCTCTTTTGGGTACAAACCTAGTAGTGGTATTGCTGGATTAAGGGGTATGCACATTAAAGGGCATAGTTCCTGATTTTTTTCCAAAATGGTTGGATCTGTTCAGTAATGTACCAGTTTTCCCTCATCCTCTCCTTTTTTGTCATTTCTGATAACTGTTGGTGGTACCTCAGAGTTCTTTTAATTTGACTTTCTCTAATCAATAGTGATTTAGAACATTTTTACATGACTATAGATAGCTTTGATTTCTTCTTCTGAAAACAGCCTGTTCATATCTTTTGACTATTTATGAATTGAGGAATGACTTATATTTTTATAAATTTGATTCAGTAACCTATATATTTGAGAAATGTGAGGCATTTTCAGAGAAACTTGCTATAATTTTTTTATATTACTTCATTGTCTATGGTACCTTTTAGTAAGATGTAGTTTATCTGATTATCTCTTCCAACTAGGCTTATTTTTGCTTTTGCTTTGTCTGAGATCATGATTGTCACCCCTGCCCTCTTCAGCTGAAGCAAAAGAGACTGCTCCATCCCTTCATTTCAACTCTGTGTGTGTGTTTCTGTCCCAAGTATACCACATATCTTGTATACATTTTATTGGATTCTGGTTTCCAATCCATTATGCTATCTGCTTCCATTTTATGGGTTAGCTCTTCCCATTTATATTCACAGTTAGGATCACTGTCTTTTTCTCCATCCCATTTTACTTTGTACTTCTCTCTCCTCTAAAGTCTGTCTTACCTCTGACCATTACTTATACTTGGAATTCTTCTCCAGCTTATTATATTGCTAAAATCATAGCTATAACTTGATTATTGATCTTGACTCTGAATTAACTGTGCAAACATTTCCTAGGAAAGCATTGGGAGATTCGGTTACCTATGATATCTTTACAACTAAAAGAAAAAACAAGTAAATATGTGTGTGCAAACACATAAACACACTATATGCATATCTGTGTTTGCCATATATGTATTTGCATCTATATGTATGCAATATATCCCAATCCATCCCTTCCCCTTATAATTCCTCTTCCACATATTTATCATCCCTTTCCCCTTTCTATATCCAACTGTGTGTATCCATATCCATATCTATATTCTTCCCTATTTGAAACAATTCTAATTACATTGAAGTTCAAGCATTGCCCACAATCTCTCCCTTTCCTCCTTCACTGTAAAAACTCTTCCTTGTGCACCTCTTTTATGTGGGAAAATTTTCCCCATTATGCCTCTGCCTTTGCCTTTCTCCCAGTACATGCTTTTTTCACACCCCTTAATTTTTTTTGGAGATCATTCCACAATAATCAACTCACATCCATGCCCTCAGTCTATATAAACTCCTTTTTAACTGCTATAATAAAGCTCTTAGGAGTTACAAACATCATCTTCCCCTGTAGTAATGTAAACAGTTTAATTCCAGGGAGCCTCTTATGATTATTATTTCATGTTTGCCTTTTTATGCTTCTCTTAAGTCTTCTGTTTAAATGTCAGTTTTTCTATTCAGCTCTGGTCTTTTCACCAGGAATACTTGGGAGCCCAGAATTTCATTAAATGTCTAGTTTTTTCTCCTGAAGGTTTATCCTCAGTTTTTTTAGGGGGGGGAAGCATAGGTGATTCTTGGTGACTCTTGGCTGTGAGAACAATCTTTGCACTCTGAAATATCATATTCCAAGACCTCTGATCCTTTAATGTAGAAGCTGCTCATCTTGTGTGATTCTGACTGTGGCTTCATATTTGAATTGTTTCTTTCTGACTGCTTGCAATGTTATCTTCTTGAACTGGGAGCTCTGGAATTTAGCTATAATATTTCTGGTAGTTTTCATTTTAGGATTTCTTTCAGGAGGTGATCTGTAGTTTCTTCCCATTTCTATTTTACCCTCTGGATCTAAGACATCAGGTCGCTTTTCCTTGATAACTTCCTAAAATAGTTTATCTGGGCTCTTTTTTTTCATTATGACTTTAAGGTAGTCTAATAATTCTTAAATTCTCTCCCCTCAATCTATTTTCCAGGTCAGTTGTATTTCCAATGATAATAGTTCACAATTTCTTCTATTTTTTTTTCATTCTTTTGACTTTTATTGTCTCTTGAAGTCTCATCAGGTCATTAGCTTCCACTTGCCCAATTCTAATTTTTAAGAAATTAATTTTTTTTCAGTGAGCTTTTGTACCTCCTTTTCCTTTTGGCCTATTCTACTTTTTAAGGAGTTATTTTCTTCAGTGAGTTTTTGTGCCTCTTTTATTATTAGGACAATCCTGTTATTTAATGTGTTATTTCCTTCAGTATTTTTTTGTGTCCCTATTTTACCAAACTATTAGTTCTCTTTTTCATACATTTCTTTTTTCATACATTTCCTGTTATTTAATGTGTTCTTTCCTTCAGTATTTTTTGTGCCCCTATTTTACCATACTATTAGTTCTCTTCTTCATACATTTCTTACATTACTCTCATTTCCATTCTTAACTTTTCCCTTCTACCAGTCTAATTTCTTTCTTTAACTTTTCCAGGAATTCTTTCTGTCCTTTGGTTCAATTAGTGTTTTTCTTTGAGGCTTTTTTAGGTAGCTGTTTTCATAGTTATCTTCTTCTAAGTTTACATCTTGGTCTTCACTGCCACTGTAGTAGCTTTCTATAGTCAAGTTCTATTTTTTGTTACTTGCTCATTTTCCCAGCCTATTTATTCACCTGAACTTTATGTTAAAGTTGGACTCTGCTCACCTGGGATAGGAGAGGCATTGTGCCAAACTTTAGGATTTTTTATGCTGCTGCTTTCAGAGCTAGTTCAGGAAGTCTGCAAGTTTTCAATGTTTCTAGGGTGATATTATCCTGAGAGAGGTGTGGTCACTATTCTCCTACTCCTTATCCAGGAGGGACCCCTGCTCTCCTTCAACCAGAAGGACTAGTACTCCTCTTGACCCAGTAACTGGGACCAGGGCCCCTACTGTGTTCCATCAGATCACAAGTACTCTTCTCTGTCCTGGAACTGCAACTTAAAACTACTTATAGGTAATAGAATTGCCAATCAGTGCCAGTTGCACTCAGTGCCAGCAAGGCCCCCTTTCTGATCAGTTGTCTCACCCCGTTGCCATCTCTGGGCCAAGAACCCCCCAATCTGCTGCTGTCCTGGCTACCTCCAAGGCCTACTGTTGGTGTTGCTTTTGCACTCTGGGCCTGCACCCGCTCTACTGTTACAGAGCTCTCTTGCAGACCTCCTGAATTGCTTCAACTGGAAAAATGTCTCACTCTGACCTTTTATTGGCTCTGCCACTCCAAAATTTAATCTGAGAATTATTTTAAAATTGTTTGGATGGGAATGTTGGGAAAGTTAAGCTGGGTACTGGGCTGTACTCTACCATCTTGGCTCCCCTATATGAATATGATTAAATACAGTTACAAAACACTCATAGGCACAGAGATAAATTGTTTCTAGAATTAAAAATATTTACATTTATCAAAAATGATATTAAAGTTTTCCCTTGTTGCACTCCCCTTGTGTGTGGTGCCCTACTCAATTATCTACTTATTTTTTCTCTACTAAGTTCTGCACATTGTTATATTATTTTAATCTTGGTGGTGACACTTAAGGCTAAAAAACTTGCTTGTGTTACTGTATACCAAGATAAGGTCAAAATGGGAACATGGTTAAGAAATGAAGGGTAATACTATAAGCAAATTAGGAGAGCAAGGAATAGCTTACCTGTCAGATCTATGGGGAAGGGAAGAATTTATGACCAAACAAGAGACAGAAAACATTATGAAATACAAAAATGGGTAATTTTAATTACATTAAGTTAAAAAGGTTTTGCACAAAGTCAATGCAACCAAGATTAGAAGAAAATAACAAAAGCTGGGAAATAATTTTTATAGCCAATGTCTCTGATAAAGGTCTCATTTATAAAATATATAGAGAAATGAGTCAAATTTATAAGAATACAAGTCATTTCCTAATTGTAAAATGGTCAAAGAATATGAACAGTCAGTTTTCAGATGAAGACATTAAAGCTATCTGTAGTCATATGAAAATATGCTCTAAATCACTATTGATTAGAGAAATGCAAATCAAATCAGCTCTGAGGTACCAATTCACACCTATCAGATTGGCTAATGTGACAAAACAGGAAAATGATAAATAGGAGATGTGGGAAAATTGGAACACTAATGCGTTGTTAGTGGAGTTGTGAACTGATCCAACCACTCTGGAGAGCAATTTGGAACTATGCCCAAAGGGCTATAAAACTCCACATACCCTTTGATCCAGTAATATCCCTACTAGCTCTATATCCTAAAGAGATAAAAAAGAGAAAGGGACCAATTTGTACAAAAATATTTGTTCTTTTTGTGGTGGCAAAGAATTGGAAATTGAGGGGATCCCATCAATTGGGGAATGGATGAACAAGTTGTGGTGTATCAATGTAATGTTATTTTTCCATAAGAAATAATGAGCAGGTGGATTTCAGAAAAACCTGGGAAAACTCACATGAACTGATGCAGAATGAAGTGAGCAGAACCAGGAAAACATTATACACAGTAATAGCAACATTGTGCAATGACCAACTTTGATAGACTTAACTCTTCTCAGCAATACAATGATCTAAGACAATTCCAAAAGACTCATGATGGAAAATATTATTCACATCCAGAGAAAGAGCTATGGAGTCTGAATGCAAACCAAATCATATTATTTTCTCTCTCTTTTTTTCTTTGTCATGGTTTTCCCCATTTGTTCTGATTTCTTCTTTCACAGCAAGACTAATTTGGAAATACTTTTAATATGATTGTACGTGTATAGTCTATATCAGATTGTTTGCCATCTTTGAGAAGGGGTAAGGTAGAAGGAGAGGGAAGAAAAAAACTGGAACTCAAAGTTTTATAAAAGTAAATGTTGTAAACCATCTTTGCACGTAATTGAAAAAATGAAATTCTATTAAGTGGAGGGGGAATGGCTTGTTTTCCTTGTGTTAGCGCTCTAGATGAGTGTCAGATTTACATTTAACTCTTAGTCATCTTTTTTGTGTATTACTAATTTTACAGGCTCTTCAAAGTAATCTAACATATTCTCTATTGCCAAGACGTCTCATTATCAGTAAGAGATTAGCTCAGTGTTTGCATCCAGCTTTGCCTAGTGGAGTACATTTGAAAGCCCTAGAGACCTATGAAATCATATTTAAAATCATTGGGACAAAATGGCTTGCCAAAGATTTGTTCCTTTACAGGTAGGTTTGCTTTTTGAAATTCTATTTTGTTATCAAGAAAGCATGTTTAATTTTCAAATCGGAAAGTATTATTGATCTTTTCCTTTTTCCCTTCTCTCAGCTGTGGCTTGTTTCCCCTTCTGACAAATGGAGCAGTGTCAGTGAGGCCTGTCCTCCTTGGTCTGTATGAGAAATACTTTCTTCCACTGAAGAAGCTGCTTCTGCCAAGTCTTCAGGCATTTCTTATTGGGCTGCTGCCTGGCCTAGAGGAAGGCTCAGAGATTTATGACAGGTAAGGACTTGTCCTTAGTTAATCAACAGTGACTTTTAATGGGAGTCATATACTATGTTCTCCTGTCATGGAGGTAGAAATGTCTTTTGGGAGGAGCAAAAGCATCTCTTTTTCCCTCTCACATTTGTTGTATAAACTATAAACATGGTATAGGGCTTGGATTTAGGAAATGGGATTTAAATCATAGTTGTAATATTTGTTATTTTTCTCTTTGCTTAGCCTCACTTTCTCCATCTGTAAAAAGGGTATAATATAGTAAAACTTGCGATATAAAGCACTATACAGGGGTGGATATCATTGGAATCAGTTAGCTAGCATTCAGCTGTGTGCCAGACATTGTGCCAAGCATTAGGGATACAAAGAAAGACACACAAAAAAAGAAAATATGCCTCTTACTCTCAGTGAGCTTACAGTCTAATTCGGGGTGGGAAGGAACAACATGCAAACAGCCATTTACAAACACAATTTATTCAGGATAAATCAGAGGTACTCTCAGAGAGAAGGCACCAAGATTAAGTAGTATGTGGAAATCTTGCAGAAGGTAGAACATTAACTGAGACTTGAAGAAAAACTAGGGAAGCTGGGAGTCAGAGAAGGGGAGGGAGAGTGTTCCAGGCATGGGGGACAGCCAGTGAAAATATACCAAGTCAAGAGATGGAGTGCCAGATTCAAGCTTCAGCAAGGAGGCTGGTGTCTTTGGATCAGAATACATGGTGCAGAGAAAAGTGTAAGAAGACTGAAAAGGTAGGAAGGGGTCAGGTTATAAAAGGCTTCAAAAGCCAAACAGGGGATTTTATATTTCATCTTGGAAGTAATAGAGAGCCACTGGAGTTTATTGATTTAGGGAGAGGGGAGGTGACATGGTTAGACCTGTGTGTTAAGAAGACCAATTTGAGAGCACGGATTGAAGTAGGGAGATACTTGAGGCAGGGAGACAAACCAGCAGGCTATCACAATCCTCCATGTGTGAGGTAATGAGGGTTTACTTCTTGGTGGTTGCAGTGTCAGAGGGAGAGGGTATATTGAAGATGTTATAAAAGCAGGCATGGCAGAACTTGACATCTTCTTAGATATGGGAGGTGAGAGACAGTGAGGAATTGAGGGTGACGCCTCGGTTTCAATCCTGAGGGACTGGGAGGATGGGAGTACCCCTCATAGTAATAGGAACATTAGAAGATTTTTATGGGAAAGATGCCGAGTTCAGTTTTGGACATGTTGATTTTTAGATGTTTTGGGGATGTGAAGTTCAAGATGTCTAATACATAGTTGGAGATGTGACACTAGAGATCAAAAGACAGGTGAGGGTATAGTGGGAATGCTACTAGCAGCTGCTGTGGGGGTGTAAGACCAATAACACCAGCACACAGGAAGGCTGCTAATACAGGTTATTGATCTGCTTTTCTGAAGGAAAGATAGCTTCAGGGGGGTTAGTAATTTTACTTTAATCAAACAATGAGAAAGATATATAAGTAGAGAGAAGTGAGTATCCAAGAAAGAATTCCATAGACAGGATTCCAACTGTCTAAACAGAGGAATAGATAGATACCTAATCACCAGACCAGGGAGCACCAATATCTGGGTTCACAAAGTTGGGGGAGAGCCTTAACAATGGCTACCCAGAGTCTCATCTGACCAAATCACAAAGAAACATTCTTCCCATGACTTTGAGTCCCGAAGTAAAATACTAACCTCCTAGTATATATAGTTTTTAACTAATAGGCTCAGAGCCAGAAGGCATCACAACTGATGTGACTCAGTGTCTAATTGGCCCAGTGCCAAAAGGTGTAAAAACCTTCCTGTAAGAAAGCCTCTCATAAGCAAGCTTCCCCTAAGCCAGCTCCTCCCCCAAGGCAATATAACTCTCCCTGAATCACCTGATGGGCTCTGTATGACTCAGGATGTATCACAGCTGTGAATTAGGCCAGAGCTCAAAGCAGCAGGGCATCCCTGATTGAAATACCTGTGTACCTTTAGACCTGGAAACATGGACCATGTTCCAAGGGAAAAAGGAACATATGTGGTCACATAAGCCTATTAATGGACAGAGAAGATTTTATACTCCATTAACCCTACAACCAGTCAGCATGGTTTTTTATTTTTTCCATCATTGTATAGTAAATACAGATGATTATAAGAAGCCAAGAAGATTGGGTTCAGGTCTTGACACCCTGGCTCTATGATCCTGGGCAAATCATTTTACTTCTCAGAGCTCCAGGCAGCTGAGACTATAAGTTGCAGAGGTGATGACCTGATATAATAGAGGAAGTTTCCATATTCATTAGTTCCCTATACCAATGAATTTATAGATATAGTACCTATTCCTAGAAGTAATAAAAAGGGAAAACAATAGGTTCAAAATGCTGCTTTCAGTTTTTTAAAGCAGTTTCCTGATCTCATCTGTGTCAGGAAACTAAGATGAAAGGAGCACAAGATATGGTATCATAAATCCAGCTCCTTCTGTTGTCACACAGAACTCAAAACTAAGGTTTTGTCAGGAGAAGGATGGAGCACATAAGGATGGGAGGGTTTGATATGCTTTATGTTTTTATATGTTTTCCTTTTTAAAGCATTTTCAAATACTTTACCTCATTTGCAATAAACCATTGTCATCTAATGTAGGGTAAATGTTGTCATCTACATTTTACTTGTACTTCTATTGATGAAATCACCAAAGATTAGGGGCAGGTTATAAAGACAACAAGATGATAAGATTTTAAATTAAGTGCAAAGTATATACCTATACTTTTTTACCCCAAATAAAATTTGTGGAATAAGAGGGGAACTAGTTATTTGTTGGCCCAGGATTGACCACACTCTTAGAGGCCCTTTCAGAATTGAGACATGCTCTCTATGGAGTGAGAGGAGATAGGAGATGGCTTTGAGGTATATGATCACTAGCAACAGATAAGAAAGCCAATAATGGAAGAACCCAGTGCTTGAAAAGGAATAATGTCACCTTTTGGAGTTGGGAAGAGAAATTTCTTTCCATTCCCCACCTCATTGGCCACATCTCTTAGAATTCCTTGCCCAGTAGAAGACATCAAACCCAACAGAGAATGGGGCCTAAGAAACTGAGTGAGGAGGCAGCTCTGAAGAGTATGTCTTTGTATGATTTGAGAATTCTGACCTTCAGAGGCTGAGCTACAGAAAGGACCAGGTACAGAGAAACAAGCTGAGTAATTTGGCTGGAAGAGAGGGAGCATGAGAATGATACAGGAAGCGAAAGGACATTGATGCCTTACAGTGCCAGAAATATACATCGACTTTGATATGTGTGTACCTCCCTACCAATGTATTCTAATTGTGTGCCTACTCTTTTTATTATTTTTTTTAAGCAATCGGGGTTAAGTAACTTGCTCAAGGTTACACGGCCAGGTTTTTCTGGGTGGGTGCTAAGTGTCTGAGCCCGGGATTCGATGTCCAGGTCGTCCCGACACTGGGGCCGGTGCTTTTACTTGCTGAGCCACCTGGCCACCCCTAAGCAATTGGGGTTAAGTAACTTGCTCAAGGTTACACAGCCAGTTATTGCTGGGTGTGGTGCTGAGTGTCTGAGCCCGGGATTCGATCTCCAGGTCGTCCCGACACTGGGGCCGGTGCTCTTACTCGCTGAGCCACCTGGCCACCCCTAAGCAATTGGGGTTAAGTAACTTGCTCAAGGTTACACGGCCAGGTGTTTCAGGGTGGGTGCTAAGTGTCTGAGCCCGGGATTCGATCTCCAGGTCTTCTCAACACTGGAGCCGGTGCTCTTACTCACTGTGCTACCTGGCCTCCCCAATGCCCACTCTTTTTAAAGATGCTTAGTGTAATTGTGGGAGAATGTGCCCTAGATTTATAGGGGAAATGCTTTGTAGGTACTATTCTTATAAATGCCTTACTATTCTCAATAAATGCCTTTGCTTTGATCTAGTTCTGTCTACTGACTGATTATTAAAAGTAAGTTCACCAGTCAGAGCTATTGAGTTTTAGTGTTAGTAGTATAGACACACAGAATGCCTTAAATCTGGAATAGTTGCCTTCTAGGGGAACCATCCTGAGAGCTAGGGAGGTAGCCCAGGATGTGGACTTTAAAACAGATGAAGAAATTTAGACCTAAAAAGATTCCTTCAAATAATTATTAGTAGGGACAGATAGGTGGAGCAGTGAATAGAGTCACGAGGACCTGAGTTCAAATTCAGCCCCAGACAATTAACCCTTACTAGCTGCGTGATCTTGGACAAGTCACTTAACCCCAATTGCCCTGCCTTTCCCCCTCCAAAAAGACAAAAAACAAAAAACAACCAATCCACAACAAATAATTATTGGTAAATTCAATACCTTTTAGGTACTAACTGTGTGTGCTAGGTACTGAACTGAACTTCTTTCAAGGAATTTATAATCTAGTAAAGATAAAACACACCTATGAAAAGTATGATAAAAAGCAGAACTGGAAAATACCTGCAGTAACTGACCTAGCTGTTGTCAAAACATTAGGAATGCTTGTTATTTCTTCTAAGTTTCCATATAATGGCTGCTCAAGCCAATTCTGTTTCACCCTCCCAAAAAAGATAAAGGGAGAAAATAAAACTACAAACACCAGCACTAAACCCTTATTCAAAGCAATGAGTGGTTTTATTTTTTTTTTAATAGTTTTCAAGAGTAAGTCCCTCCCAAGAGCTAGCAGGCACTTTATTTAGGCAGAACTTATGTCCTTGAAGAACAGTGGTACTCTGCTCTCCTATGATTTAAACTGGTATGTGGAATTGCTGCAAATTCAACTACTATTCATTAAGTGCTTACTTACTATCTGTGGATCACTATGAACCAGGAAAGTAGTCTTCCAACTAACAAGTTAGCTTAAGTTTTTCAAAGCAGAGCAAGAATAAATTCTGTTTTTTTAACCAGCCTTAATGGAAGATTAATCAGTGTCATTCATCACACAATCAGAAACATTGTTCCTTTTTTTATAAATATGACAATGATTTTCTCTTTCTCATTTTTAATTATTTCAGGAGGAAATTTTGCCAGGTCATTTTTTTACAAAGAAAAAATAAAGGTGGATTTAAAAGAAAAGAAAATGTAGCAAAGCAATGGAAGGAGGCAGCAGATAATTCATTAGAATTGTAAGGACAACACAAATAGCTTGCCAGTGTTTCTTAAGTCAAAGACCACTTTCCATATTTTAGTCAGCATTCTTTTATTTAGTGTTTCAAAGAAAGTAGGTGTCTTTATAAATATTTAACACTAAAAACTATCGACTCATTTTATTTCTGACAAACTGATGTCCTTTTATACTTTTATATAGTGCTTCTGTCTTTCTTATTTTTTTAGTTTTTTGATGCGGGAAATGGGTTTTTATAACTATTGACAGCTGAGAGTTGAACTTTGAAGAAGAGCAGCTCCTAGAATCTAGCTAAGCAATCTGACACCAGACATGCTGCAATAAAGGAGAATTACTTAAAGAATCTAAAGAGAGAAAAATTTCTAGGCCTTAGAGTTCCAGAAGTCATGAGTGACCTTTGCCTCATATGTATTTTACACCCATTCCTCCTCATTATCCTCATACTCCAAATTTGAGCCTGTTCTTCCTTTAGACACTGTATTTGCAGGAAAGTGGGCCCCAGGTTGACGAGAGTAGAATGGAATATTTTGTTGCTATTGTTTTTACTGTGCCTTTTTGTTAAATGCCTTTGCTGAGAGTTAATTATGACTACAGACTTTCAGTCAGTATTCAGGAGAAATCCAGTGGTGGGGACTTGTTGACCTATGCTATTAAAAGTGCAATAACTCATTTGATTATTAAGCATTTATTCAGTGTTCATTTTTTGTCAGCTACTATGCTAAAACCTGGAGATACAACAAAAGGCAAAAAAAAAATGGTCTCTGCCCTCTAAGAGTTTACATTCTAATGAGGGTGACAACATGAAAATAGCTATGTATATATAAGTTATATAAAGTAAATAGAAGGTAATTTCAGAGGAAAGGCAAGCCCACAGGATTTTGCTAGAACTTGAGATGGTAGCCATTCTCTGGGGACCAAACCCTAGAGTAATTTGTACATGATGGGGGAATTATCCCAGAAGGCATGCCACAATTAGAATAGATATGGAATAAAAATATGGAGAACGAAATCTTTAATAATAATTTTACAATTTTGTAACAGAACAGATGCTTTGCTTCTGAGGCTGTCCCATGTTGTTGGCAAAGATGTATTCTATACTGCGCTGTGGGGAGCAGTTGTGGTGAGTCCTTCCATAAGACTCCCGGCATCCCTTTTTATAGTCAGCCACATACAAAGAGAATTGCCTGGCCAAGAACAGACATATATGCTGGGGACCGATTACCAACTCACAGTAAGTTCATCATACTTCTCAGAAGAGATTTAGGGGTTGGAGTGGTCTTGATCTCTGCTTCTCTTTCTTCCCTATTCTTTTCCAAGCTCTTGAAAAGAACAGTAGAGAAATAAGTTAACATTAAGGGAAATGGAAGTGTTCCATGAGTCACTGTGGTGTGAATAATGGTCTTAGTTGTTAGGTGTAAGCTGAGAACATGTGGTAATATGACTTTTTTTCTTTAACAAACAGAAACTAAACACCTAAAGGAATGTTGTCTGATTCTAAATAATTACCTTGAGAGGACTCTAAATGTAATCCAATAATGGTGATGAGGTTCAGAACATATTTGGAACTCTTCCAAAATATCCCCATTATACATGTGTACATATAAAACACATGTGTGCGTGTGGTATGTATGTATATACACACATAATGTACATGCATGTGTATGCACATGTATGTCAATAACTAAGTAGATGTATCTGTTCTGAGGAAAATTAATTTTAATGCTGTGTCATTTGATTATTAATTAATAATTATTATTATTATTATTAATTATTGACCAGTCTAATTAATAAATTGATCCTTTATACCCAGAACTTTGTCTCTCAGAATTTTATGTACAACAACCCTCCATGGTTGTAAATCTTTTTAGAAGCAGACAAAAGAGCCAAATTTGGTGAATAAAGCGTGTGATTAAGCTGGGTACCCGTTTTGGTGTTATTAGGAGTATATCTTAACTATGAAGTAATGAGACTGTTTCTCTTATGTGACTTATAAACTGGTTCTGAAAGCAGTTCCAAAGAAACTTCAATTTATTTTTTTTTATTTCTCACAAAAAGATAATATTGTTGCAATAATTCCTATAACCTGTTTTAAAAATCAGTCTTGTGGCTTTAAAGTTTTTAGAAGACTGTAAAATGTGTGAGAAATTATTGTTAAATTATTATTGATAATTAATTTAATATAGTATTTTAGAGAGGCAGTGTGATGTGGTGGATAAAGGACTGGCCTTGGGCTCAGGAAATCCTGGGCTAAAGTCTGTCACTGACATATGTTATCTTTGTGACCCTGGACAAGTCACTTAGTCACTCAGTGTCCCAGCAAAATTTGTAAGATAATAAATTACTGACTAATTACTGATTTCAACACTTAAGATTTTGCCCTATCAGTGAAAGCACCTTTCTAAACCAAATATGTATTTGTGTATACATACTGCATTGCATTTTCCACATGATCCTGTGAAATAGTTAGCCAAGTATTTTTTCCCCACTGTGCGACAGTATCACTCAATTTCTCACTGCTCCCAGGAAATTGTCAAGGCAAGTGTTGACCTGCTCAATAGAGGGAGTTTTACCAGGAGTTCTCTATACTGGAGAAAAATATAGATCATGTTCCTCTACAAGTAATATTTCATATTTTTCTTGGGGGGAGCAGGGAGGCTGTGCTCATTTCTGTTTGTCAGAAGTGGGATGGGGTTAAAATTAGACATTCCTACCACTCATTTCAAAATACTATTAGGTAACAAGGGATGGAATGAGATACAGGCAATGAAAGTGCCTTTATTTCTTGGCAGACTACAAGGGTAAGGTATCTAAATGAAGTGAGAAGACAGATGTCAGAGAAACAATTCAGTCACAGATAAAACAAACTTAGCTCAGAAATATAACTAAAATGTCTTGAAGGTATAAATTTAATATACTGTTTTATCTTCTACAGGTAAAATCTTTGTGTGCATCGTTATTGGATTCTAATGTTCTGGTACAGAGAAACAATTTGGAAATAGTACTTTTCTTTTTCCCATTTTACACGTGCCTGGTAAGTTATTTGCCTTGCTCTGAAGCATTTTTCCCTCCAGGAAATGTAAAGAATAGCTTTCAAATAGAGTGTTTGCAACTCTGCTTAACTAAAGAGAGTTGAATTACTAAATTGTTACTTTATGATCTTAAGCAGACTGGCAGGAACTTCCATTTTATAAAGATGAAGGTTCCAAAGCAGATATTGAATGTGAGATTGTGCTTTATAGTATTTGGAACTGTTCACTAATGTCTAGTAAAGGATCCAAATGAATTGATGGATTTTGTACAAGATTTAAGACCATAGAAAATATAACCATGTTAAAGCCACAATCTGACAGGGACATCGAATGTCAGAGCAAGAAGCTTAGGTTGGGAAAGTAAATTATGTTTTTCCTGTGACCTATACTCTCTCCATACACTTCCTTAATCTCCCGGGATGTGACTGCTGCCTTTCTTCTATCTCTTCAGTCTTGTCCCTATAGTTAAAAAGTTTACTAATCTTTGAATTTGTCAACATTTTGTCTACATCCTGCCTGTTTAATATCTATTGTCTGGTTTTTCCTCTCCTCTTTCTGAGCTATTGAGTGTATTCTGCTATAGATTTATGTTGCCTGTCCTCACCTAGGTTCTGACTTCTACACGGCAGTCATTTGGTTTTTTTCCCCCAATCCATCACAACTTTGTGCAATGATGTTCTGAACTTTCCCTCCTTTCAAGACCACTGTTACCTCTAACCTCGTACTTTGCTGAGAAAATTGAGGACATTTATCATGAGCACCACCATCTCCTCTATTCCATACCTCAGAACCCTTCTACCTTTCTTCCAGCCTCTGTGGGAGAGAGCCTTCTCCTCACCAAACCTAACTTCTTCATCTGATTCCCTTCATCTCATCTCTTCCAGCAGTTTGCCCCATCAGCTACTCCCTCAGTCCTCTTTATTCTCTTACTACCTAGGGCCACCATTTTAGCGCTACTTAAAATGACATTCACGTCTCTCTCATTCATAAAAAAAAATCTCTACCTGACTCTTTTATCCCCTCAAGATATTATCTACCATTTTGCTGCTAAATTCTTAAAAAGAGTTGTGTGTGTATTCTGACCTGGCTTACTCACTATCCAATTACTTCTCAGACCCGCCAGTATGACTTCTGACCTATTATTGCCTTGAAACTGGCTTTCTTGCTGGCCATGTTACTGTTTGTCTGTAATCTCTGCTACCAGGGAAGGTGAGGTCTATGGATCTTTGGAATGCAGAAGTTTTAAACTGCAGTGGGGTCAGCTGACTGGGTTTGCACACTAAGTACAAAGCTAATATGGTGAGCTCATGGTGAGGATGAAGGGGAGGAGGGCCTTTAGGCTGCCCAGTTCAGAAATATAGTAAGTTATAGTTCCTTTTCTGACCAGTAGTAGAATCAAGCCTGTGAATAGCCATTCTGCTCTTAGTCTTAGTGAGATAGGGAGCCGTAGATAGAGATAGAGAGATAAAGAGATACATAAGTACACACATACATACACACACATATGTATACACATGGGTTTGTGTTGACTACCACCTTCTCTTGAATATACTATCCTTCCCCAAGCCCCAAGTTACATTTCTTCTGATTCTCCACCTACCCATATGACCACTCTTTCCTGGTCTCTTTGCTTCTTCTTCTATCTCATAAATGTCAGTATCCCCAGGGCTGTGGCCTAAGCTTTCTTCTCTTTTTCTCTCTACTTCTCCCTTGCTGATCTCAATTGTTCCTATTTTTTAGGTATTACTTCTATACTAATGACTCACAAATTTTCATATCTAGACATAATCTCTTCAAGGTAGTTCTACATCACCAGCTGCCTGCTTTACGCCTCTGTCTCATTATATCAAGCATCTCAAATTCAACATGCCCAAAATGGACCCCATCATCTTCTCCTCTAAATGCATCTCTATTCCAGATTTCCATTTCTGTTGAAGGTACTACCATCCTTCCAGTTATCCAGGTTCATAATCTCTAAGTCTGCCTTAAATCTTCACTCTTCCTTCCCCTCCATAGCTAGTGAGTTTCCATGTGCTATCAATTCTCCTGCCACATCTTCTAGCATTCATTTCCTTTTCCCCACTCACATAGCTGCTGCCCTATTTCAAATCCTTATTAACTTCAGATAATCCCATTGTAACAGCCTCCTAATTGTTCTCCCTATCTCCAGTCTTTCCTATGGCCAATCCATCCTTCATACAGTTTCCAAAATTATCTCCCTGTGGCATAGATATGGGTGTTATTTTCCTAGCCAAAAACTTTGAATGGTTCCCTGTCGCCTCTAAGATAAAATATAAATTCCTTAGTGTGGCATTTAAGGTCCATCAAAATTGAGCTCAAAACTTCCCTTTCCAGCCTTATTTTACATCACCCCCTTTTATTTATCTACATTCCAGCTCAGTTGGCCTACAAGTCGTTCCCTATATTCAGCCTTCCATTTCATGCTTTCATATAGCCACATAGGTTTATCTTCCTGTGATTAGAGTGTGTAATAATAATGATAATCGTAGACATGGTAGTAGTAGTAGTAGTAGCAGCAGCAACAGCATCTAGAATTTACATAGCACCAACATCTCAGAAGTCTTAGCTTCTGTTTGTCAATCAGGCCAGATTCCTCTGTGAGGCCTTCCATAATTCATCCAGTTTTTAGTATTTTCTCCTTCTAATCACATTCTATTTATTAATCTGTGTCTGTTATACTTCCCCAGTCAGGGATTATTTCATTTTTGTCTTTA
Organism: Petaurus breviceps papuanus; assembly: GCF_028583685.1. NCBI lineage: Eukaryota > Metazoa > Chordata > Mammalia > Diprotodontia > Petauridae > Petaurus > Petaurus breviceps. The sequence goes on from NW_027187374.1 coordinate 15,408,986, forward strand.
TACCTCTATTACCTAACAGCTCTTTACATATAGTAAGGCTGTTGTGAGGATCAGATGAGATATTTGTAAAGTGCTTAGTACATAGTAAGTGCTTAATAAATGCTTTTTTCTTTAATTCTTCGTTCTTGTGAAGGTACTAAATGATGCCTTATGAATATAGTAGAATAAATTTCTCTATCTGGAAGAGATTTGAGCTTCAGGACCACTAAGATCCCTTCCAACACTGCAACCCTGATTTAATATGAACTACTTTTGAAAAATTGTTTTAAATGTAAAGTTTTAGAAATAAAGTTTTTTATATTTTGCTGATAATTGCATTGAGAGAGGAAGTGATTTGTTTTCTTCAATTATCTACAGAAAAGTTTTCTTTTTCCTATTAGGACTCCAGTAAAAGTGCCATTCCACTGCTCAGATCGGATATTGTTCGAATACTTTCAGCTGCTACCCAGACTTTGTTGAGAAGAGATATGTCTCTTAACAGAAGATTTTATGCATGGTTGCTAGGTACTGACTGAATAATATGTAATACTTTTTTACTTAAAAATTAAAGTAGGCTGTTTCTAGTTCAGAATTTAATTAAATCCACCGGAGCTGATGAGATCACCAAGTAAAGTAGTGTAGAGGGAGAAGAGAAGAAGACCCGAAACAGAACCCTAAGGGACACCTGTGGTTAGAAGGTATGAACTAGAGGAGCATCTAGCAAAGGAGGCAGAGAAGGAGTAATCAGATACATTGAGGAAAACCAGGAGAGAATGGTGTTTCAAAAATGTAGAGAGAAGAGAATAGCGGAGGAGAGAGTGATCAACAGTGACTGCAGAGCATTCAAGGAGAGTGAGGATTGAGAAGAGGCCACAGGATTTGGCACTAAGAGATCATTAATAACTTTGGAAAGAGCATTTCAGGTCAGAAGCCAGATTGTAAGGCGTTAGGAAGAGAGTAAGAGGAAAAAAGTAGAGGCATCTATTGTAGATGACTTTTTGAAGGAGTTTAGTTACAAGGACAGAAGAGAAATAGCATAGTTAGTAGGGATGAAAGGATCAAGGAATGATTTTGGTTTAGTTTGTTTTTTCAGGATAGGATAGATGCAGTCATGTTTGTAGGCAGTAAGAAATGAACCAATAGAGAGGGAGACATTGACAATAAGTGAAAGAGTGAGAAGACAGAGGGGGCAATCTGTTGGAGGAGATGGGATAGAATCAGATCACTTGAACAGGTAGACAGGTAGAGGGATTAGGTAAGGTCACTTCATCATGTTAGACAGAGGTAAAGAAGGAGAAAGTAGTGATAGATGAGGAATATGGGAGAAGAGGGAGTTCATGGTGAATGGCCTAAATTTTTTCTGTAAAAAATGAGGTAAGGTTTTCAGCACAGAGAATGTGGGAGGAAGCACCATGAGAAACTTCTTGGAAGAGCTGCCATGGAGAGTGGGGTAGGGAGTTGATGAGGAAGGTATGGTAGGATTGTCCAACAGCACTGAGGTCCTGGTAGAGATTATATGACATAAATTTGTAGTAGATCCAGTTACTGGTTGTGGATGCGATTTCTCCATTTTCTTTCAGCAGCACATGCATAAGCGTGAAGGTAATGAATGGTGGGAGTGATCCAAGACTGAGGCTTGGCTAGGCATAATCAGTGATATGACAAGGGGGCTAGGGATTCAAGAGGAAGATGGTGTAGAGTTGAATTGTTTCACCAAGCAGTCAACATGGGGAGAAGATGAGAGAGTGGCTAGTCCAAGGGAGGTGACCTGAGAGAAAATTGAGGAATTAAGGGATTGGAGGTCATGGTTAGAATGAAGAGTCGCATTGTGTAAGGGAAGGCAGAGGAAGAGCTTTAAGACTAATAGATTATGGTCAGATAAGGCGATTTCAGAATTCTTGAACATGGATGTAATATATTTTGGGGTGATTAAAAGATTGAGGATATGACCTTTTTAATGTGATTGGTCTTGCTAATAGTAATATTAAGTCCCAGGATGAAAGTGAAAAGGAGTCTCCTCCTCCCAGGGAATGTGTCTGAAGGGAATAAAATTTGGTATCATCTCCCATTGAGGGTTCTAGGGAGAGGGAATTTTTTGGCTGGTGAGTCTGAGAACATAAATGGCTGTCAGTCTGAATAGAGTCCCAATATCACCCTGGACTTTTGGGTGGATTGCATGCAAGAAGTCTATGATGACTTAACTATTTTAATTCAGATTGTCCATACCTATGATAAGAACTAGAGACAAAATTGGATGTCTATTATTCATTCAGTGGACCTGGTGTTCCTGGTGCTACTCCTGGCCATCACAATTATTTCATCTTAGAAGATTTTTAGGAACTGCCCCAACATCCCTTCCCAACCATTTAAAAATAATTTGTACATTGTTTTATATTATTGTATAATTTATTTTTTAAGTTAGATTAAAAACCCCTCCAGAATATTTTGGGACCTTGTCAGCAAGGGGTGGGACGCAGTAAGAGCTTGGATTGACTCCTAGGGCTTGGTCTCTGCCCTGACCCTTAGCTTAGCCCTTCTATACCTGGTAACTTCAACTATAAAAGATTAGCGTGGGAGGATAGGGGAAGTGATAAGGAGGAAATCATCAGAGATTTTTTTTTCTGAAATACTACTGCCTACCAGTGTTTCCTTGACTTTTTTTAATCTGGTGTTTCAAGAAAGGGAGTTGTATTTTAATATCCTTTTTTATTCTTCAATTGTGCCCTTTTAATATTAATGTGTTTTTTAATTGAATTTTATGGTTCATGAGTGCCTGTTGTATTTTTTAAAACCTTGAACCTCCTGGACTAAACCAAATATAGCCTTAGACCACAACAATGTGTAACATTAGGACAGGATAGGTCATGGTTTGTGGGTGGGGATTGGGGCCAAGTGTACAGATCTGTAAATTGATATGTATGGAGAACTCCCAGTGTGGAAACTCTGTTCACCACAGCAAAACAGCAGCCCATCTATAATTTATGATCTTTAGAAAGTTTTCTGGGACTCCAAGAAATTAAGTGCCTTGCTCAGAATTTCACAGTTAATATCTGTCAGAGGCAGAGTTTGAATCCGAGGCTTCCTGACTCCAAAGCTTACCCTGTATCCACTACAATACAGTGTCACTCCATAGATATCTGGTAAAGATTGCTTTCTGGACTATAAAAGTATCAGATGTGGATGGATATTCATTGGTTGGCATTTCACATATTGCAGAGTAGCAACAGCAGTTTCCAGTATTTTGCAAACTCTCATATTGCTTTTTTTCTTAAAGCAATCAGGGTTAAATAACTTACTCAAGGTTACATGGCCAATTATTTATGGGTGTGGTGCTGAGTGTCTGAGCCCAGGATTCGGTCTCCAGGTCATCCCGACACTGGAACCAGTGCTCTTACTCGCTGAGCCACCTGGCTGCCCCTAAGCAATTGGGGTTAAGTAACTTGCTCAAGGTTACACGGCCAGGTGTTTCCAGGTGGGTGCTAAGTGCTGAGCCCCAGATTCGATCTCCAGGTCATCCCGACACTGGAGCTGGTGCTCCTACTAGCTGTGCTACCTGGCTGCCCCTTTTATTTATTTATTTTTTTTAAGCAATCGGGGTTAAGTAACTTGCTCAAGGTTACCTGGCCAGTTATTTCTGGGTGTGGTGCTAAGTATCTTAGCCCAGATTCGATCCCCAGGTCATCCCGACACTAGAGCTGGTGCTCTTACTTGCTGAGCCACCTGGCCGCCCCCGCTTTCTTTTTTTTTAAATTAAATTATTTGTTTTTAGTTTTCAACATTCATTTCTATAAGTTTTAAATTTTCTCACCTTCCTTCCCCCTTCCTCCCTAAGATAGCTTGCAATCTGATATGAGCTCTACACATATATTCCTATTAAACACATTTTCACCTTAGTCATATTGCATAGAAAAATTATAATGAATGGGAAAAACCATTAGAAAGAAAAAAAAAACAAACAAAAGAAAATAGTCTGTTTCATTCTGCATTCTGACTCCATAGTTCTTTCTCTGTATGTAGCTAGCATTTTTCCATCATGTGTCCTTTGGAATTTTTTAGGTCCTTGCATTGCTGAGAGGGACTGAGTCTATCAAAATCAGTCCTCACACACTGTGGCTGTTACTGTGTACAATGTTCTCCTGGTTCCACTCATTTCACTTAGCATCAGTTCATATGAGTCCAGGTTTCTCTGAAGTCTGCCTGTTCATCGTTTCTTATAGCACAATAGTATTCTATTACCACATATACCACATACCATATATATATATATATATATATATATATATATATATATATACCACATATCCATATACCACAATCATATTGCTTTCTAAACCATAATTCAGAAAGCAGCAAATAGGACTTCACATTTTGTTTCCACAATAAGTTGACAGGCAGCCAACCCTTGTGTTAAATCTTGATGTCAATAATAGATGACTTTCTGTGGAAATGTTGTACCACCACACACACACACACACACACACACACACACACACACACACACACACACACACACAGAAGAGGTTATTACTGTTCAGGCACATCTGACTCTTCATGACCCGTATCACATCAATATAGTCTATGGGGTTTTCTTGGCAAAGATACTGAAGTGGTTTGCCATTTCCTTCTCCACTAGATTAAGGCAAACAGGTTAAGTGACTTGTTCAGGGTCACACAGCTAGCAAGTGTACACTCAAAGAACAATATTTTTATTATGCCTCATTGCTAATTGGATGGGGACTAGTGAACACACCTGCCTTACATAGAAGTTCTCATTAACAGGATCAAGTATGTCCATGTCAGTGCAAAAAATAAGTGTAGGTTGCTGAGAAAGATTAAAGTGATATTCTATCTAAGCCATGGCTTCTTATTGTTATCAATTTTCATTCAGTGAAATAAGACTCCAACTCTATTGCTCCATTCTCATTCTCTGGGTTTCTAGGATAAATTATATTACAAGATATTAGAAGATGGGAATCTTGCCCCATATTATGTGATATTGTCTTGCTTACTTTATATGTTTTATGTTAGACTCCTTTCTGAACCAGAGTTTTTTTAATTTCGTTTGTAGGCTCAGACATCAAAGGAAATACTCTTGTGCCTCAATCGAACATCTCAACATCTTATGAAGACCGATCTGCCTATTTCTTTGAAAAATACTCAAAAGACCTCTTAGTTGAGGTAGGGGGGATCATTTTAGCCCAAAGGTTTCCAAATTCAGAGAGCTATTTGTTCTGAGATACCAATAGGCTTACTTTGCTGAGCCCTTGCAAAACATGTGTGTTCTGTCCATATATCCAGTCCTTCCTGAACACCCCATCTGCTATCTCTCCTGCCATCTCTCCTGAATTTTTACTATATATTTAATTACTTTGTGTTATATATATGCTTATATATATTATATATTTAAGCACATATATATATGCTTACATATATATATTTATTGTCTCTCCCAGTAGATGTAAGGTTATTGCAAGTAGGGATTATTTCATACTTTGTACTTGCATTTGAAGCCCCTGGCACAGTACTTGGCATATAGTAGATACTTAATAAATATTTGTTGATTGATTGATACCAGCATTGTAGGCATACCTTCATATCTGTACTTGTAGACCCCAACTTGTTTGCTACATCCTGCAGGACTATGTCTAAAACATCTTTTATTCCATCTAATGGTATTTTACAAAACTCAAAATGACCTAAAAATAATAGGGGGGAGGGGAAGGGAATAAGCATTTCTGTAGTGCCTATGTTGTGCCACGTAATGTGTGCAAAGTGCTTTTTACAAATATTATCTTATTGGATCCTCACAATAACCCTATAAAAAAAAAAGTGCTGTTATCGCCTCCATTTTCCCATTTAAGAAACTAAAGCAAACAGAAGTGACTTGCCTAGGGTCATACAACTAATAAGTGTCTGAGACCAAATATGAATTCAGGTCTTCCTGACTCTAGGCCTACTATGCCACATAGTTGCTTCAAAAAAGGAGAAAAAAATCTTTTAAACTTTCACACTGTTGGTATGAAATAGTCTAACATGTCATTTTTAAAAATTAGGCATTGATGGAAATCTTGCATCAGAAGTTTACCAGCTCTGAATTTGAAGAAAGTCATCAAGCTTACCTGAAACCTTTCCGTATCCTTGTTAGTCTCCTTGACAAGCCTGAAATAGGTAATATAGTAGAAAGTATTTAATATTAAAATTGTGTTGAAAATAACATAATATTTCTATGATTCAGTGGCCCTTTCAGGATTAATGTTATGAACTTTGTCATCAGAATGATGAATATTATCTTTTGATTTTTCATCTTTTTAATTTATGATAAATTATCATATGCACCCCAACATACCCAGGGTGGCTGCCAGCACAGGTTCTTAGATCTGCTTTTCTAAAGAAAAGCAACTCAAAATGGGTTAACAATCTTACTTTAATCAAACAAACATATCATTTACCTAGTTCAGGGGAAAAAGTCAGCACCCCGAACTTCAGAGTATACAGACAGAAACATTTCAGCAGACAGGCCTCCAACTGTACAACCATTACATCCATACCTAGTTACAGTTACCAGAGAGGAAAGCATCAACGTCTGCGTTTTCATAGCCGGGGGGCTCTCAACAGCTGCCCAGAGTCTCATTTGGTCAAATCACACAACACTTCTCAAAGTGAGCCCCAAAACAACGCCTTACATCAAAGTTTATATATAGAGCCTTCACCTGTCTCAGAAAATGTAACAACCCTCTTGACCCACTGCCCAATCACAATGTATCTCCTGAAAAACAAGCCTCCCACCACAGGCTCCAGGTGCACTTAAGCCTGTCAAAGGACCTAGGAACAGGGAAGATCTTACACAATACAATCTTAGAAAGATGACAACTACATAAATTTACATTCCTATTACACTGAAATGATAGGAATAAAATGTGTACTTTATTTCCAAGCCAGTCATATTGCATTGTCTTGTTATCACAGCTTAAGAATCTGTGTTCAGTTGCTCAGGTCCAGAAATTTAATTTTTAAGCAGATAATGTGAACCTCATTTGCCGAGTCCATTTCTTTTGTACTCCTTAATGTTTTAGAAGAAAAATTCAGTTCTCTACTTGGTTGGCATGAACCTGCCAGAAATTAATTTATTAAATATCTAAGTCTTAGGTTAGAAAAAGACAGAGAGATTGAAAATGATGTAGAACAGAACTGTCTTTGAAAATCTGTCTAACCTAACCATTTCCACTTAAAATTTTTTAATAACCAGGAGAGGAAAAACAAAATTCCACTATCAAGATTAAATAAAGACACAAAGTTTAGATTTGAAATTTTGAGTAACTTAAAACAATAATAGCTTCAGCAGTGGCCTATGGAGAATCATCTTTCCAAACCAATTTGACTGGTCAAAGGTAGAGAAAGAGAAATATTGCTCCTAATTTACTGCTTTTGTCCAGTGTGGCAAGTGAAAGATGAAATGATTGAAGAAACAAAGGTTTGAGCTTCTGAGCATATTGATTTATTAAGCAATACATACCAATTACCCAACAAATCAGTCACCTTTCTTAGCTGTAGCACTAGACCCCAAATAGAGAGGGAGATAGACTTTTATAAATTAAAACCACTTCATCAAATAAAACCAATTCACTTTCCAAGTTGGGAGGGAGAAAGCAAACAGGTACAAAAAAAGAAGTGTCCTATCCCCCCCCCCAAAGTGTATTCAATCAAAGGGACATGGAAACAATAATTGATTGACTGAATAACTTTATTTCCAAGTCCATCATACTGCATGATAAAGTGTATTCAGTCAAAGCAACTGGAAATAACAACTGTTTAATCAGTATGGAACCAGTTTTCAGAAAAGACATGAGTTTCTTGAGATGTACACTTGTCAGAAAACCCTTTGCACAGATCTTTGGATATGACTAGGTTTCTGGTCAGCAGAAAAGTCCTTAGTTAAGGGTCTCTAAGCAGCAGGTAGAGGTGATTCAGCTTCCCAGCCATGCAGGGCTAAGTTCAAACAATGCAACAAAGTCCTCTAATAATTTCCACAATTGAATAAAGTTTTTTCACAAGACAGAAGCTGGACTAGAGTCATAATTGAATAGAAAGGGAAATGAGCTAGCTCCAGAATTTAGTCACAAGATTGAGTCAGCGTGGTTCATTCAATTCCCACAGTTAAACCACTTATTGTCCCAATCCTCTCAGTATTCTCACCAGTCACCACCCTAAATCTGTCTCCATAGAGATCAGAGTTCCTCCCTGAGCTTTGAGTTTGTTGCCCTTTAGAAATTAGTTAGGTCTTTGATAAGGATGTTATGGATCTCAGATTAGGAAACTGTCTCCTTTGGAATTTGATTTAGTATTCATAAGATTTATTTCATTCAGATGTCTCCAAAAAAAGATTTCAGACAGAAATAATATTATTTCTTAATATTTTCCTTAAAAAGGGAAAAGATATGATACGAAAACCTTAGCATATTTACATCTTTTGCTAGAAAATTCAACAGAGTAATATATATTTACTTAAGCATCATGAAATCTTTGGTAACGCTTAAACCTCCTTTCTTCTTTGGCAGAATCTCTTGCTTATTGACATTTTCTTCTCAAGTACTCCCAATGTTTTTCAGCAGTCATTAGTAAACTACTAATAGTCACTGAATCTGAAAAATAGAAGAAAATCTGAATTCTCAGTTTGAGGAATTCCCTAATTCAAGTATAATATAAGACTCTTAAAATTGAGATCTAAGTATCATTTCATGAATATGAAAATTCCCATGACATCTGGGGGTTTTTGCTTTTTAAAAAAAGGTTTTTCTCTCATTTACCAGTTTTCCAGAACTCAGCAATAAACCTTAAATAAGCCTACTTGAGATTAGATATTTGTAAATATCTGAAGATGTCAAGCTATATACAAATTCAGTGTTAGCCAAAGGGATAATGTAAATAAAGCATCTGGTCTTCAAAGCCCTGTTTTACTGCTCCTTAGTAGTGAATGTACTCTGAACTATACACAGTGAAATTTTTCCCTCACTCACATTGTTGATGTCTGAAAGCTAATGCAGATTTTCCTTTTGTTTCATGTTGCCTATAACCCTGGTGAATAATCATGCTTTAGTCTAACAAAGGAGTGCACATGTGAAGAAAATGAATGAATGTTCCTGATAACACACAATCATGTATTTTACTCATTGATAAACCTTGTATGGCATGCCCTTTCTAGACCATCTTAACCTGGAACAACTTGTTGAATTAAAGATAATTATAAACTGTTCTCTGTATGTGGTGCTGAGTATGGCATAAGTCTTGGAGTAATATAAAAACATTGGAAAACTTAGTGGAAGTATTCCACAACTTAGCATTGTAACTAAAATACTGTTTCTTCATGTGGAAGGAAGTATCTCTGTCTTTCTGTAGAGAAAACAAAAAGAATGAGACCTTTTTTAAAAATCTGTTTGTTTTGATTATTTTGTAGATATCTTTTATGTATGTATTCACCTCTCTTTGAGAATTTTCATTTTCATCCTGTATGCTGGCCATTTTTTTTAGATTGTATGTGTAGGTATATGTCTGATGGTTTGGAAGTTGAGAAATAATCCTGCTAATAAGTATGTCTTTCATGCTGTCTCAATTATGTTATTGGAGTTGTCATCATGAGGGGCAGTTTTATGTATGTTATACTTTGATCAAGATCATCCAGAACAAGAAATTGCCTTATAAATATATGTTTGTGGAAGGGGATAAGAGGGGGGATGATAGAAGGGAAGGCAGATTGGGAGAGGGGGTAGTCAGAAGCAAACACTTTTGAAAAGGGACAGGGTCAAAGAAGAAAATAGAATAAATGGGGGGCAGCATAGGATGGAGGGAAATAAAATCTTTTACAACATGACTATTATGGAATCGTTTTGCATAGCTACACATGTATGACCTATATTGAATTGCTTGCCTTCTCAATAAAGGTGGATGGGGAGGGAAGAAGAAAGAGAATTTAGAACTCAAAGTTTTAAAAACAAATGTTAAAAATTGTTTTTACATGAAACTGGGAAGCAAGATATACAGGCAGTGGGATATAGAAATCTATCTTGCCCTACAAGAAAGTAAGGAGGAAAGGGATGGGGGAGGGGTTTGATAGAAGGGAGGGCAGAGGGGGGGGGAAAGAATGCATGCCTTTTAGGGATGGGGGAGGGGAGAGACGGGGAGAAAATTTGGAATTCAAAATATTGTGGAAATGGATGTTGAAAACTAAAAAGAAATGAATTAATTAAAAAATAAATGTTCAAGTGAAGTAATGCTGGCAATTAAGCAATTTAAGAATATATCAACAATTCATGTTCTCTCCTTTCTAAGCCAATTTTCCCCCAACATCTAAGGTTTTTTAAAGAGAAATGTGTACAAAATTTGTATATCATGGAATTATTCTCTTCATACGGATAACGGTGTACTGTTTGTGAATCCTTAACTTATGAGTAAGAAAGTGGACTAACTTTTGTTAGCTTTGTGGATTGACCTTTTTTTTTCAATTGCAGGGCCTCAGGTTGTTGGGGATTTATTTCTTGAAGTGATCAGAGCCTTATACTCTTACTGCAGAGATGCTCTTGGGATTGAACTTAAGCTTAGCTATACTCAAAGTGGAAATTTACTTACAAGGTATGACAGTGAAGAGTTTTCCTTTCATGGTTCTTTTCATAGTTTTATTTGGAGCTGGAAGAGAGCCTTAGAAGCTTTCTGTTCTAACCCCTTCATTCCTTAGGACAGGATAAAGAAGTACAATGATTTGCCTAAGGTTATACTAAGATGTGAACACAAGTCTTCTGATTCCAAAGTACAATACACTTTTGACTACTTCCTCCTTGGTGAAAGCCTTTTCCCCTTTATATTGCAGTATTTTCAGGATAGCTGGGTAGCACAATGGATAGAGTACTGGGCCTGGCATCAGGAAGACCTGAGTTCAAATATATCCTCAGACACTGTGACCCTGGACAAGTCACTTAACCCTATTTACCTCAGTTTCCTCATCTGTAAAATGAGCTGAGGAAGGAAATGGTAAACTACTCCAGTATCTTTGCCAATAAAACCCTAAATGGGGTCATGAAGAGTCAGACATGACTGAAAAATGATCAAACAACAACAAATTTTCTCTCTAGGGCACCTAGGTAGTTCGGTGGATAGAGCATTTGGCCAAGAGTCAGAAAGACCTGAGTTCAAATCTGTCCTCAGATACTTACTAGCTGTGTAACCTTGACTTAACCTCTGTTTGCCCCAGCCCACTGGAAAAGGAAATGGCAAACCCCTCTAGAATCTTTGCCAAGAAAACCCATGGACAATATTGGTGTGCTATGGTCCACAGGGTCACAAAGAGTCAGACATGACCAAATGACAAAATAACAAAATTTTTCTCTCTAACTTCTAGAAAAATCTCATTTGCTCAGATAGAATATGTTAGGTTATTCTAAAGGTCTACATTATTGAATACTCACTGTAGGCAAATCTTAAAGGGAATTAGAGATGATGTAGAAGATCTACTGATACTGACTCAGATTGTAGGATGAATGTTGTTTATGAACCAAATATAGAAACTCAAGGTGGTCATATAGCACTCTAGGAAGTGAAGATATGCACACACACACACACATAGATATAGACATACATACACATACACACACACACACACACATATATATATATATATATATATATATGTGAAAGAGAGAGAGCAGGAGTAAAGAGAGTTGGGAAAGAAAAAGAGATTCCAAAGTAAATATAGCCATGAGCTACCTAATTAATACATTAAGACATAGGTCTGACTGTCATACCACTACCCAAAAATCTGTAGTAGAGAACTATTGCCTCTAGGCAATAAAACTCCCTAGCTTGGCATTTAAAGCTTAATAAGTCCTTGTTAATTTAAAGCCCTCCAAAATGTGTCTCCTACTTAATTTCTCAGTCTTATTTCATATTACTCACCTTTTTATACTCTATGTTTTAGCCAAACTACCCTTCTAGCTCTTCTCTGAACATCTCCCATCTCTGTGCCTTTGCCTGGAACTTTTCTAAAATATCTCCCTTAGAATCTCCAGCCTTCCTTCCAGGCCCAAAAGAGGAGAGCTCCATTCTATGCAAAACCTTTCGTGATCTTGTGCTACCATCTCTACCCCAGCGTTGTGGTGCTCTCCCTTTCATGAAATAATCTTGCATTTAGTTCTTTTTGTATGTTATTTCTCCTCAACAGACTGCAGGCTGGTATAAGGACAGGTAGCTTTTCATTTTAATCTTTGATTCCCCAAGGTCTGGTATCAAGCCTTGTAAAAACTAGACACTTTGCTTAGTTGAGTAATAGTTAGTATTTGTAGGTTAAGGTTTACAAAGTGCCTTAAATATTATCTCATTTTATCCTCACAACAACCACAGTGGGAAGTATGTGTTGTTATTATTTCCATCTTACCTGGGTGCTTAGGAGACCTAGGAACAAAGAGGTTAAGGGACTTATCCAGGGTCCTGATATATAGAGCTTAGATGCTGATAATTTTAAAAGGAAGTAGGTAATTTTTTTCAATTAAATAAGTATTTATTAAGTCCCTACCATGTGCAAGACACTGTGAGAAGTGAGTCAAATGAAATTTTGAAAGAAATTCGAAATTTCTCTCTAGAGCAGGTAGGTAGTTCATGGATAGAACACTTGGCCTGGAGTCAGGAAGACCTGAGTTCAAATCCATCCTCAGACATTTACACATAAAATGTTAGTGTTTGTCACACAAGGAATGAAGTTGGAGAAAATAAGGTACTTGAATATCAAGTATTTAGGGAGAGTGATGTGTGTGATAATAGATTTGAAGATAGAAAATAAATTATTTTCAAGAAATGAGTAATAAATTTGCTTAGTTATGTATGGTGTTTAAAAATTTCTAACCAGTTTTTTTTTTAAAGTAAAAGAAGTTCTACCTTAATATCCTTTTCCTTCAATGAGAGTTGACATTTGAGTTAGATTATATTAATTCTCTTCAACTCTAGGAGACCTTCTAACTGATTATGAATATGCTGAGAGCTTTTCCTTTGTTAACAAGTGCTCTTCACTCACTAAAGTAATACTTAGAATGACTTTCATGCTAATTCTTAGAGGTTATGATGGAAGATAGTTTCTTCATATGTGACATAAGTATTGAAAAAATTCCCCTTTTGAAAATTTTCTCCATGAGGACTTTGATAAATTTACCTTCCGCAGAAATCACCTTTTTGGGTCTTTAAGGAATAAAGAATTATAAAAATAATAAACTAAAGGGATTTGTAGAATAACACAATTTAATATCTAAGATGTTCTCTTAATTTAAACTACTTATTAAGAAATAAATATTGATATCTTTTATTTTTTTATGTCAAAAAAATATCCCCCAGTAATCCCTCTCCCTCCACGAACCCTCCCAGAGAGGCATCCAACATAATAAATAATATTTTTTAAAAGACAGCAAATTAACTTTTTTCACAGATATTTTCCTTTTTTTTCTCCACAGTGCAATAAAAGAAAACAGATATGCCTCTGAGATTGTTAAAACTGTGAATTTTCTAATTACTTCCCTAAGTACAGATTTCATCTGGGATTATATGACCCGATGTTTTGAAGACTGCTTTAGGTAATTATATAGTTTAGTATAAAAGGATATTTATGAGAAATGAACCATATAAAAACTTTCTTGGGTGGTTAGAGTGACCAGATTATAAATGGTTCAGGCTCTGACTATGACTTATGTTAAATTTTCATAACTACTACAGGAGGAAATAAAATGTTAGTATTAGTCATACAAGGAGTGAAGTTGGAGAAAATAAGGTACTTAAATATCAGGTATTCTGTGCAAAACAGCAACATTTGATCTTCAGATTCAAAGATACTAATTAAAATAAAAAACCTCCCTGTTTGGGGCATAGTCTTTCTTTACTTTGTGATGCTGGAGATGCTTTATGTCTTAAGAGTGTAACTTATAGAAAATATGCTGTGCATTTTCTAGATACATTACTCTGCTCAATTTCTATGCTGACAGTGCTCTTTGGGACTTTATCTTCTCCGAGAAGAAAACTTTATAGCTTAAGAATAGGATACAGCTTTTTAAATTTTAAATCATGAAACTGAACCAAGCTAGCAGAGTGATAAGATCAAAGAAAGCAAAGCTACTCACCCCCATCTACCCTCCCCTCCAAAAGCAAAAATTTTTTTAAAAAGAAATGATTAAAAAATCATACAAGAAAGCAAAAAAAAAAAGAAAACCCAAAATTTTAAATCAACAAAGTGAACATTTTAAAAGGCTACAGAATTGGCTAAAATACAAGGATTAATGGAGATAGAAAAAGAGAAGAAAATTGAACTCAAATCAAAGTATTAAATATATAAAAAAAGATATTTAACTTGTTTGAAGTGTTCTGTTTAAAAAAAATATATTGATCTAAAATATATATACATCTAATTGAAGAGGTAGAAGGTCACCAAATTGTTGGGGTACAAGGGTATGTATGTGTCGTGGTGTCATCTCAAAATAATTCACTCAGGTTGTCTCCAAGTAAACTAAAGGCATTTATTCTGAATAACACACCAAACAGACTCCTCCTTAAGGGAGGCTGAAGCTAGACTGGAGAACCTAAGGATTCTTATAGAGAAAAACTTGGGAGATGAGTTGATGAGTTGATGGCAGAGGTGCCCCAGTTTAGTTTGAATAGTTCATTGATACAGCCTATTTAAACCCCATTATCTCATTGACCAGTCTGTTTGCCTTGGGCAGAGGGGCTCTTGTTTTTTTCATCATAATAATTCTGTACCCAGACTCATGAGAATCAAATTTTTAATAGTCTCAGTTTCAGGTAAGGATACTTCTTTGTTTTGTTTCTGTGTCAAGATTGCAAAGTCATCTTTCTAAGATGAATTCATAAGTGGCACTGTATATTCCAGGATATTTGATAGCAGGGAAATTACTAAATTTGTATCTGGTTCTGGGACAAATCAGATATACCTATTGATTCATTGAACTTGAAAAGAACACTGGGTTTGGGAATCAAAAGACCCAAGTTTCAGTCATAGTTCTAACCTATGTGGCTTGAAGCAAGTCACTTCACTCTGGGCCTCTGTTTTCTCCTCCACAAAATTGAGGGGATTGGGTTAAAAGGTCCCTTCTGACTCTAACCTCTTTATGAGTCTATTGTGTGAGCCCTTCAAGAGTATTGTTTTAAGAAAAGTTTTCAATGTCATTGTAGGAAGAGTACAACCCTGTGAAAGATGGATTATGCCTTTCTTAATCAAGCTTTTTTATTAAAACTGCAGGATTCTAAGTAACAAGTAATTTACAGAGTTAAAATGAAAATATTGATCATCTCTTGGATCTAAGATTTGAAAGAGTGTTTCTAGTGTCGAAGTCAGAGTTGTGAAAACTGGTTCAGATTTTTGAAAGAATTCAATCAGACCTTTTTAGATAAAGGGAGCTTTATTAATGCAAAAGCATACGGGCCTGAGACTTAGCAAAGAGCTAAAAAAAGGCATTGATATAGGACAAGGACAAGACATATACACAGAAAGGTACACAGCTTGTAGGATGATGATGTAATTTTAGGGTTTCTAGTGGGGGTTGGAGATTTAGGCACAGGATGAGGAAGATGGATAACATAAGATAAGGGAGACAGGGGAAATTTTATGACCCAGGATGGGGGGGATGACAAGGAAGTTTATGGTCCAGGACAAGGGGAAAGTTTACTTTAGGACACTCTCAGGCTCAGGAGGGCCTCCCAAGGTACTGAGAAAGCAACCCTTAATGTTATGTTAACCCTTAGGGCACCTCTGTATCCACATCCCTAGGGTCTGAATTTGTCAAGTTGAAGTTCTACTTGACTTGCTTTTTTGCCAAAGCTCGTCCTGTTCCACCTAAACTCCTTAGTTTTAGGTTCTAATGAATTATTAGCCATTCCTTAGGATCTGTGCTGTTAGAACCACAGAAGTTATTACTACACTTGAAGTTAATAATGCAAGGAGAATTAAGTGTTTTAAAGTTTTAGATCATAAAGATCTAAATCTTTATATCACTAAAGATCATATCTGAAAAAAATTAATTTTTTCCCTTTTTTTGTGGCAGAAGCAGATCCATGGAAGTAAGCCATCCTTTTACAAAAAACAGCACTTCTCCCACAGTTTCAGAACTTTGCGTATTGCTTGTGTTCCTCCTTGATGTAATTCCATTGGTAAGAGAGACAAACTTTTAAAGAGATTATTCAGGGATTGCTGTTGTCTTTTCATTTCTCTTTAGATTGATAGACCAGCTTATTTGAAAAGAATTATGTGCAATATATAAATTCATGAATTCATCATCTTTTTCCTTATATGTGAAAAGTAGATGTATAAAACTTGCTGTATAATCTATCTCATAAGAGGGTTATAACTTTTGAGCCATTTTTAAATGTGCTTTCATGAAATTAAACCAAATTGAACATCATCCCAGTAATAAAGTATCTGTAAAGTCCTACTTTGTGAGTAAAGAGAACAAAATAGACACATTTCCTAATTAAATTTGTGTAAAATTGTGTAATTTTTCACAATTGAAAGTTTTTACATGTTCCTCTCTTTGTTGGGAAAGAAAAAGGAGAAGAGTGATTAAGTAACCAAGTAAAATATCAGTTGAGTTGTTCAAGAAAGAAAAGAAAGAAATTTATCTTTTGTTCTGTTTACTAAATTTGTAATTAATGTGAAGCTTATTCAGATTAGTAAAATATGTTCATATGAGATGACATTTTGAAGTATATGCCTCTTCTCTTTTAAAAATAGGAACTTTATTCTGAGGTACAAACTCAGTATCTCCCACAGATGCTCAGTTACATGGTGCAGTGCCTTTATGAAGAATTGGAATTTTTAACCTTACCTGAACTTACCCATACCCTAAAAACGTGCTTCAAAGTGCTTAACAAAGTGCAGATGCCTCCATCCTACTTGGATATTGAGACACAGAGTGAAAATATGGTATGTACTGTTATTGGTGAAAAACTTTTAATGGATTGTTCCACATTAAAAGTGTTTTCTGCTTTATATGAGTAACAAATAACTAAAGTTTCTGCTAGAAACAAAGAGCTATTTCCTTGGTGTCTACATTTTTCCAGGGAAACAAAGTATAACTTGTGGTTTTGCATCAGCTAGAAATGTTTAAGACATTCACTATTGCTCTGTGTGTGTGTACATACATATATATATGTATATATATATATATATATATATGTAGACTATAATGCCTTCTTACTTAAAATGCATTGTTCCTTCAGTTTTTCCCTTTAATTTTTATAATGTCTAGACTTGGAGTAGTAAAAGGAATAAGAAATGAAAATTGAAGATACTCATTTCTTGGTATGACACTCAAATATTTTTTCTTTTTCAGCCTTTTTTATTGATTATATCTTCATTGGGGTTAATTTTTTTTTTTTGCTTTTTGGAGGGCAGTTGGGGTTAAGTAACTTGCTCAAGGTTACACGGCTAGTTATTTTGTGTGAGTGTTAAGTGTCTGAGGCTGGAACCGAACTCGGGTCCTCCTGACTCCAGGGCCGGCACTTTACTCACCTAACCACCCCCATTGGGGTTATTGAATAGTTTTCTAAGAAACATTTTATTTCATTTTTGTTAAATTTAGGCTTCCAAAATTATAGCAGGTTTATTGACTTCATATCTAAGAATTCTAAAAATTTCTTGTGTGTGTGTGTAGTACTTTTTAAAAAATATGTATGTCCTTAAATGAATGTGCTTTTTTAGCCTCTTTGTGTTGTGAATATCTTAGCAATCTGGTAAAACTCATAGACCCTTTCTCAGAATAATTCTTTTAAATGCATAAAATAAGCTATATAAGGTTACAAAAGAAGCCAATTGTATTGAAAGTTATCAAAATATTTTTCAGTTCATAAATTCTAGTCTAAGAATCTTTAGCTTAATGGGAAAAGATATAATCATTATCATCTCCACTTCGTAAGAAAATTGAAGCTAAGTCGTGACTTCACAGAATCTAAAAGTTGGAAGAGTCTTCAGTGGCCATTCAATTTCTATATGTCCAAGAATCTTCTCTCCAGCTGGTTCACACAGCTAGTAAGTGGTAAAAAATCCAGTTCTTCCACATAAGCAGTATAGCACAGTGGAATCTGAATTTGAAATTAAAAGACTTGGGTTCAAACAATGACTCTGACAGGTGTTATCTCTGTGATTGTGGGCATGTTACCTAACTCCTCCAGACCTCAGTTTTCCCCTCTATAAAATCAGATTAGACTAAATGGTTTATAGGGTCTCTAAACTCCATGATACCTAGTGCCCTACTTGGTCATTGTTTGAGCCCTGATTAATTCAGAATGGATGTAAATAGCAATTGTTTCTGTTTGGGCCAGAAGCCCTACAGGTCATTTCCAACCGGATTGAATATTTTATTTATTTGTTTGATTTTTTATTTTTTAATTTTTGCCTAGGTGAAGAGATCATTCTTTGCCTCACTTCTTAAACCTTAATCACTGAATGGGGTTTGCCTCAGGAAGAATGAGACCCATTAAAGACCTTAGCTTGAAAAGACTGAAGTCCTCACCCACTGCCTCGTGGGCCATTTCCAGTCTTCCTGATCTGTATCTGGCCCCAGGACCCCGATGGCTCTGGAGGAGAAAGTGAGACTGGTGTCTTTTCATAGCCCTCCCTTACTTAAATCCAATTCACTTACATGTAATGGCATCATGTCCCTGCTGTCATTGTCCTCTTTGACAATGGAGGACAAATAACTACTCCTTTATGTATCTGTGTGTGTATGTATGTATGCATACACACATATAAATACATATCTACATATGTATGCATATAAATAGTATGTATGCGTGTATGCTGTGTGTACACATATGTGTATGTGTGTACATATCCACATGCATGCATACACCTATGCACATGCCTACAACTATGGATCAAATCATGATATTTAGGGAGAAAGATTATTAAAAGAGAATAGATAGGGTCTTTCCTTTCATTTGAACTGACAGATGAGAAGGTTGTGATAACCACTTGGTAATTTATTTTTAGATTTATAATTTTCTATTCAAATGGTCTGGTAGGGGGGCATGGAATCAGAATATTATATCCTTCCCTAGTTTCAGTTAATTAGTACAAAAAAAAAACCTTGAAAATTTGTTAAAATCTTTCACTTCATCTTTTTAGAGAATGATACATGCTTGTTTTTTAAATGCAATTTTCTTTCCAGAAAAGTTCAGGGCACCTTCCTTACACATGACCTTTCACATTCAGTCAAAGTTGGTCCAAACACAGTTTTTTCATAGCAAAATGTACCATACTTTGACCTTGGATTTTGTTTTAAGCACCAAGACAATTTGTATAACCACCTCAAGACCAAAAAAGAAGAGACAACAATTGTACCCAAGCTTTGTCATACTTTTAATAGAATAGATACAGAATTATATTTGTTGTCCTCTGAGATAGAAGAATGGTGAATTTTGATAAGTTTTATTCTGGTGTAAATGATTGGAATATCTTTCTATTGATAATTCAGACAATAATAATTTGTGTCTTATTTGGAGATTTGTTTAAAAAAAAGTCATGCAAAAAGGAGAAATACTATCAGATAAACAGAGTGTGTGCAAAGTGAGGTTGGGACTTGAACCAACTATCCAGATAATTCCTTCCAAGAACTTACATTTTGAGGGAAGGGTACCTTAAACATTTGAATTATCCTGATCCTGTATGCACTAATTGAATTCCATAAATTTTCATCACTTTAACTTCATGTACGTATGTATGTATGTCTATGATGTTTATGTATGTGTGTTTTGTTTTTTGTCTTGTTTTGTTTTATGCTTTTTGGAGGGCAGTTGGGGTTAAGAGACTTGCCCAATGTCACATGGCAAGTAAGTGTGTCAAGTGTCTGAGGCCAGATTTGAACTGAGGTCCTCCTGACTCCAGGGCCAGTGCTCTATTCACTGCACCACCTAGCCACCCTGTATTTGTGTTTTGAAGGGGCTTAGAGGAAAACAGTCTAGATGATGATTTTATTGTCCCTATAAGGAAACTCCCTCAACCAATGCAGAGTGACAACTATTTAACAATTTATGGTCTTAGAGTTTCCTGGGGCATTTAAGGACCTTAGTGACATGCTCAGTGTCATACATGGCCACTATAGGATAGAGTCAGAACTTGAATCCAGAGCCTGCTCATTTTGTGACTTGCTTTGCATAATGTCATGCCACTATGTGCTATTATGAAATGTAATCCCTTGTCATAATTTGGTTTAATATAGTCTTAGATACTTCAAAAATCAGGGGCAGTTAGGTGGCACAATGAATAGAGCACTGGCCCTGGAGTCAGGAGGACCTGAGTTCAAATATGACCTCAGACACTTTAACACTTAAGAGACCTTGGGCAAGTCACTTAACCCCAATTGCCCTGCCTTCCCCCCTCCAAAAAATAAATAAATAAATGAAAGTAGTATCGGATAACTTTCAAAAATCTATCAAACAGAATTCATGAGTTGCTAGTACTGAAGTCAAATTATCACTCAGGGGTTAATCTAGGGATGAACCTCTCTGAATTTGGAGTTAGAATATCTGTTCTGGCATTTCCTAGCTGTGTATCCTGAGATAAACTGCTTAATCTCTCTGAGCCTGACTTTCTTTTTCTGTAAAATGAGGGAGCTGGACTTTGATAACTTTTAGGTCACCTTCTAGTTCTAAAACTGAAATGTCTAAGGGCAGGAGCTGTTTTTTTATTTCACCTTCATACCTTCAAGATCCAAAACAATGTCTTACCCATAATACATGAATTGAATGTTTTTTAATTGGATTAGTATTATAGTCATATTTTATAATCATTCAAGTACACTTATCAGAAGGGAGACTAAGTATTACACTTAGACTTTGAAAAATTATTCAGTCTAATTTTTTTTCACAGATTCATAGATTGTAATTTGGAAGGGGCTTTAAGAGATCCTCTGGTTCTGTCCTGTACCTTAGGTAAAGTGATATTCTTGGTATGCAGATTTGACGGTTAAGGGCCAAAAAGATGAAATTATTTGCCCAAAGCCAACAAACCTCTTTTTAGTGGTAGAGCCAGGGCTAGTAACCAGGACTCTTAGTATAATGCTGTTTTCCCTATGTCATGCCACCTCACCAATTTTATTGGATGAAATAAAATTTAAACACACAGTGAGCAGCTGGTAAATGGTTGATAGTCTTGGACTACTAGTCAATCATTAAAAGAACCAAGTAAGAAACAGGAATATCATAAATGGGAGAAAAGGGAGATGAAAGAAATAATGTGGACAACATGTAAGCATGTGGAAAAAGCATTCTTCAAATCAGGTTACCAGTTTTTAATTAATTTATTTATTGATCACGTATAATGTACATCAGTTTGGGTTAATTTTCTATAATCTTATGGGATTGACCATCTAGTTGCTAGAATTGGTCATTTGAATTTAAATCATCTTTTCCTTTGAAAGCTGAATCAAGTACAAAGAGTATGAGATATATTCAAAGCTATTTGAGAGTAGTAATGATGTTAGAAACTAATCCAGGTACTTCAAACATGAATCATGGTTCCCACAGTAAAATTAACCTTGTACCTCATCAGCTAACCAAATGTGTATTTTTCATGCATTGTTAGACTTTCTAAGGGGTTGTTTTATATACAAAGTAATAAGAACCAGGCTTTCTGTTGTCAAAGCCAACTTCTATATTAAATTATACCTATTTACCATGTGGGTAGTTTTATACCTCCCCTCCTTCAGAAAACCTGTAGAGTGTTTAAAGGGCTCTCTATTTTATATTATTCCTGTCAAGTAGAATCATGTGATAAACAATATTGTAATTCTTATGCAGAAGAGGGCTAAGTTACTGTAATAGCTGCAACTCCAAATTATTAGTTTAGTTAGTACATTTAGACCTTCTAAGTGAACAATTTGTGAGAAAACTTAAAACTGAATTATCAGCTTTGGTTTTTAAAACCCAAGGTATCAGGGCTCTTTCCTGAATGTTCTAAAATGGGCTCTGTTTTAACTGTATTCTAAGTTACTTTGTAGTGGTGACTATTTGAGTCACAACCCATCCTGGCTATTGTTAGTATGATGGCAGAATAATAAGTACCCCTTCAACTATAATTAGAATACCCCCACAATCAAACAGAGGAGCCAACATGGTAACAACTATGTACATACAAAATATGTAAATAAATAAATGAGAATGGTGGTCTTAGAGGGAAGGCTTTAAGATTAAGGAGAGCTTGGGAAATTTGGTGCAGAAAGTAGAACTTTTTGTGTGTTTTGAGCCCATATGTATGTGTAGAACCCATATCAGATTGCAAGCATCTTAGGGAGGGTATGGGGAGGGAGAGGGAGAAAATTTAAAACTTATGGAAGTGAATGTTGAAAACTAAAAATAAATAATTTAAAGAAAGTGAGGCTTTGGCTGAGATTTGAAGGAAATTAAGTAGTGATAGAAGGGATGGTATTCCAGGCATGAAGTTCAATCAGTGAAAATGCTCAGAAATGGGAGATAGGATATTTGATGTGAGAAACAGCAAGGAGGCCAGTGCCCCTAGATTGCAGTGTACATGGAGGGTAAGGAAGATATTAGAAGACTAGAAAGGTATGAAAGGGCAAGATTTTGAAGGGCTCCAAAACCAAACAGTAGATTTTATTTTTGATCCTGGAGACAGGAAGGAAGCCCTGGAGTTCATTGGATGGTGGTGAGGGTTAGAGGGATGGACAGTGATATAAATCCATTTATGAAGATCAGTTTGACAGCTCATTGGCAGATGAATCAGAATGGGGAGACTCTTGAGGCAGGGAGACCAACCAGTAGAGCTGTTGCAGTAATCTAAAGGGCTTGTACCCAGATCTTGTCAGATAAGGGAAGGAAGTGTACATGAGGGATGTTACAATGGTGGAATTTACAACACTTGAAATAGGGAGTGAGAGAAAGTAAAAGAGTCGAGGATGATATGTAGGTCATGAACCTAGATAACTTCGAGGATAGTGATGTTCTTGACAATAATAGAGAAGTTGTAAATAAGAAAAGGTTTTGGGGAAAGATAAAGAATTCCATTTTCGATGTGTTAAAGCTAAGGTATCTGTGATACATACAGTTTGAAGTGGTAATAGGCATTTGGACATAAAAGATTGGTAGTCAGTAAAGAGTTTAGGACTGGATAAGTAGATCTGAGAGTCATCTCAGATAGGGACTAGCCCTGTAATTTAACTGGTATAGAGAATTCCCAGGTGAGGATATTCCCTCTACCTGTGCAGATTACTACCTTCTCTGCAATTTATACCTTTAGAGAAGTATCCAGAACATTAAGTTAAGTGATTTGCTGGGAATCTCATACGCAATACATATGTGTCAGAATGAAGACTTGAACCCAGATCTTCCTAGCTTTAAGGCTTATTCTCTAGCCCTTATGTAGCTTCTTATGTAAGAAATAACAAATGAGAATACGAATTGGATAATAAATACATCAAAGTAAAAAACTTTTAAAAGTAGAGGCAAAAGAATTTAAAATACAAAATAACATAGGAGAATTAAAACACCATTAACAAGCAGATTAGTATAAATATAGTTAATTGAAGATTAATTGATAAGGAAATTATTGAATATGAAGATATTGAATTGCATTGAAGATATTGAAGATGAACTGATAAGGAAAATTAAGTAGAAGAATAAAGCCAGAAGGTAACCATTTAAAAAAATTAATAGTTGGGACAGAACATTCTTAGCAGATAAAGAAAGAAACTTTAGATTAATTGGAATTCCAGAGAGGCTATGAAACAGAAAAAAAATAAGCACCATACTTTAAGAAGTAATTAGAGAGAACTTCCAGGTCATGTGAGTAACAAGATGATGAACTAGATATTTTCTTCCATCTCCATTACCTCTCAAATCTCTCCAAAACCAAAATTATGTACCAAAGAGAAAGCACTTTCATCTGTTTTCATGTTCTAAAACAACGGGACTCCAAAAGAAGGTTAAAAAAAAATCCAGTACTCCTCCCTCAACCTCCCATGATATTTCTTCCCATGTTGTAGCAAGGCTGCTCTAGCATACTCAGGAACCTAACAGAGGCTTACATCAAAGCCCTCTTCTATACTCTGGTCCTACCTCTCTTCTTTCCAGTGCCATAAAGACTCCTGCCCCAGGCTGCAGAATTTTGCTCAGGTCCTGACAGCCAGCTTGGCCACAGCCCTTGAGGAGCAAAAGCCTGCTGAGGGCTGCAACCTGGAAGTGCCAGTGCTGCAAAGCTCTGAACTGCCAGTGAGGTGGGGGCTTCAGGGGGAGGCAAACAGACTGAACTTCCAGTGCTAGGGCAGAGAACAGAGGTAGTGGGAGAGATCACCAGGACAGGACATCGTGCATGTGAACAACTGTGCAGTACTCCACCAAGCCTGAGGGAAAGAGCACAGCATCCAGCTGGAACCATTTCTAACCACCCAAAAGTCAAGTGGAGCAGGGACTGAGGCTGATGAACTATGAATTTCCCAGTGTGGGAGGAGGCTGACCCTTTGAGACTAGCCCCCAAGCAAACCACAATCAGGGGGAAAAGTCAGAAGTGAGCAGTAAGTAAAATCAGAGGGGAAAAAAAACAGGAATAGATTCTCTGAAGATAGGATACCTAGAGACAGTCTGAAAGGTCTCCTAGAAGAACATGACAGGAAAAAAAACCCTTAAGAATGAAGGAAATAGGGGCGGCCAAGTGGCACAGTGAGTAAGAGCGCTGGCCCTGGCATCGGGAGACCCGGGATCGGTTCTGGCCTCAGATATTTGGTACACACACAAAAAATAACTGGCCATGTAACCTTGAACAAGTTACTTAACCCCAATTGCTTTAAAAAAAAAAAAGAATAAAGGAAATAATAGAAGAGAACGACCCAAAACTTCAGAACATAGAAAATGAAATTGCACTTGAAAGAATTCATAGATCACCTCAGTTAATAAATATTTATTAACCACCTACTACATGCCAGGCATTGTGCTTTACACTGAGGATACAAAAAAGAGGTGAAAGACAATTGAATATAATGTGGGAGATGACATGAAAACAAATGTATACAAGGCAAGCTATATAGAGGAAGCAATTAATAGAGGGAAGGCAGTGGAATTAAGAGGGGTTGAGGAAGGCTTCTGGTAGGAGGTAGATTTTAGTTGAGACTTAAAGGAAACTAGAGAGGTCAGTAGTTGGAGTGGAAAAGAGACAGTAGTCTAAGCATGGGGGATAGCCAGAGGTAATGCCTGGAGCTGAAAGAGTATCTCATTCAAGGAACAGCCAGGAGCTCTGTCACTGAATTGAAGAGTATATATTGGGGAGTGAAGAGGAGGGGGCTAGGCTATGAAGGGCTTTGAATGTCAAACAGAGCATTTTATTTTTGCACCTGGATACAATAGGGAGCCCACTGGAGTTTATTGAATAGGGATGGGTTACAAGATGGGACATGCATTTTAGGAAAATCACTTTATGTGACTGAATAGAGGATGAATTGGAATGGGGAAGAGTCTCAAGGCAGGCAGCTCCACGAGCAGTAATCAAGTAATGATTCAGTAATCAAGACATGAAGTGATGAGGGCCTGCACTAGAGTGGTGGCAGTGTCAGGAGAGATTGAGAGATATTGCAAAGGAGAAATCAACAGACCTTGGCACATTTTGGATATGGGAAAGTGAAGAGTCCAAAATGACACCTAGGTTGTGGGCCTGAGTGACTGAGAGGGTGGTGTTGACCTCTACAGTAATAGGGAAGGTAGGAGTGGGGGGAGGGTTTAGGGGAAAAGATAATGAGTTCTGTTTAGGGCATATTGGGGGAAAAAAAACAATCAAGAATGCAAACTTCAATTTAATAATTCAGTTCAGAAACAATTCAATAACAAAGATAAATTTAAAACATTTTTAGAAAGACAACCAGAACCGAAGAGATTATTTTCTTCTTAAACACTCCAAACAACCATAATGGAGGACTAAATAAATACAGCAGGCAAGGAAGCCACAGCAACAGAGTGACAACAGAAATACCAGTGAGAGAATTCTTTCTAAAGGTACACAAGGAGATGAGGGTGAAGGTGAAATCTGGTAGACAAAGCAGTGAAGAGGTATATAGGAAGCATCATGAACAGAATAGTGACAGCCAACCTACAGGTGAATGCTTCTTTTGTGGAATTACATTACAACATGTGAGGTTACATGAAAGGAGGAGAGAGAAACAGGGGGATAGAGATGAGTGAGTGATACACGGGGGCCAAATCAAAGGCTAACAATAAGGAAAGGATGATTTCTGTGGTCTCAGGAAAGAGAACAGCCCATGGGGGAATGGGTAAGGAGGGGAGAATGTTTGAAAAGGGGAGGAAAGAAAGGAGGCTTACTTTGGAAGCAGAAGAGGGTTTCACTGATGAATGGTCCAATAGGTGAAGGGAGATGAGGACCCTACCTGGATGATGCCTTGGAGGATTTAGTGTCTGAAAAGTCTACTTGTGGTGGAGTGAGTTAGAACCTCTGGGGGCAGCAGGCACCTTAAAGAAGTGGGAGAGCATGGACAAAGGGAGATTTTTAGGCACATGTAGAAAAAATAGGTATTAAAATTCCATGTCCTTGGGGCAGCTAGGTAGTGCAGTGAATAGAGCACCAGCCCTAGAGTCAGGAGGACCTGAGTTCAACTCCAGCCTCAGACACTTAACACAAAAACTAGCCATGTGACCTTGGTCAAGTCACTTAACCCCAATTGCCCCTCCCCCCCAAAAAAGCAAAAAAAAAATCTTTATTAAAAAATTGCATATCCTTCAAACCTAGGTATATCACTTGAAGGTAAAAAGATATGTTTGTTTTGTTTTGTTTTTGCCTTTTGGAGGTCAATTGGGGTTAAGTAACTTGCCCAAGGTTACAGGGCTAGTTTTTTATGTGTGTGTGGGTGTTAAGTGTCTGAGGCGGAACTGAACTCAGGTCCTCCTGACTCTGGGACCAGTGCTTTACTCACTGCACCACCTAGCCACCCCTTAAAAAGATATGTTTTTAAAATTAAATGAGTTTACAGACTTTTCCAATAAAGATCTACAATTAAAAGGAAACAAGTAATGAAATAATTCTATATGGATTAACAATGTTAATTGCTAATGCCATCAATCAAAAATTTATTAAATACTGTTTATGGGCATTGTTCTAGGTACTGGATTACAAATATAATGAGTTAATTAGTCCCTACTCATAAGGAACTTACATTCTGATAGGCGAAACATCAAAGATGTATATAAGAATGCATGAAATAAATCAAAACAGAATAAATTCCAATTAGTTCAATAGAGGGTAGCTTCAATAGAGGGTAACCCTGAGAGGGAGAGTACCATCAGTTAGAGTGGGATTCTGTGAGGCAGGGAGTAGGGAGAACATTCCAGGCATGAGAGGCAGCCAGTTCAAAAACACAAAGATAGGAGATAGGGGGTCATATTTGAGGAAGAGAAATAATGTGAATTTGCCTGAATCACAGAGTTCAGGAGTGGGAGTAGTATCAAATGAACCTGCAAAGATTGGTTGGAACAATTATTTTAATAATAAATGCTAGCATTTGTATAGCACTTTGAGGTTTACAAGGCCCTTTAAATGTGTCATTTCATTTGATCCTCACAGTAACCCTGGGAAGTGGGCGCTATTATTATTCCCATTTTATAGCTGAGGAAATGGAGAAAGCATAGTTTATATGACTTGTCCAGGATCACGCAGCTAATAAGCATCTGAGGTGTTTCAGTCTCTATTAACTGTGCCACCTATCAGTCTATAGGAAGCTTTAAAAGCTAAATAGAAAGGTTTATTTTTGACCTTAGTGACAATCAGAAAGCACTAGAGTTTATTGAATGGGAGAGTGACATATTCATATTATGTACATGAGGGAAATCACTTTGATGACAGTGTGGATCAAGTAGAATGAGGAGAGATTAGAGGAATCACTTAGGTGACTGTTGCAATTATCTAAGTGAGTAGTAAGGAGGGAAGGTGGTAAATAGGTGAGTAGCAAAAAGGGGTCAAATGTAGAAAATGTCATAAAGGTAGAAATGACAGGATTTGGCCACTGATGTTGGATGAGACAGAGTAAGAAGTCAAGAATCTTGCCAAAGTAACAAAGTAGAACAGTTTGAAAGAGATGAGTTTGTTTGGGGGAAAATAGAATGAGTTCAATTTTGGATGTGCTAAGTTTGGGATGTCTCTGGAACATCCAGTTTGAAATGTCCAATAAGCAATTAGTGATGCATGAATGAAGCTTGAGGAAGAGCCCAAGACTGATATATAGATCTTTGCTTCATTGGAAATGAGGTGAAAGTGAAATCCATGTGAGTAGATGAGGTCACTGAGAGTGTAACTAGAGAGAAGTTTAGGGGGTCTAGAACAGAGCCTTTGGGAATACCCACAACTAAGGGGTGTGATATTGATGATAGTCTAGCAAAGGAGACTGAGGATGGGTTAGACACGTAGGAGGAAAAGCAGGACTAAGAGTTTTGAAAGCCCAAAGAGGAGAAACGTTTGTTCAAAGGCAACAAGGGAAGGAATAAGGAGGTAGGGAGTGGCTGAAGCTTAGCAAAAGTTGGAGGAATGATTGAGGTTTGCAAGGGAAAAGAAAGGGAAAGAATCAAAGGAAAGAAGGAAACATGCATTTATTAACTTCCTATGCATCATGCATTGTGCTAAGCACTTTATAAATACGTCATTTGATCTTGTGGGCTGCTAGATAGCTCAGTGGATAGAGCACTGGGCTTGGAATCAGGAAGACTCATCTTCCTGAGTTCAAATCTGGCCTCAGAAACTTACTAGCTGTGTGACCCAGGGCAAGTCATTTATCCCTGTTTGCTTCAGTTCCTCATCTATAAAATGACTTGGAGAAGGAATTGGCAAATCACTCCAATATCTTTGCCAAGAAAACCCCAAATGAGGTCATGGAGAGTCAGAGACGACTGAAATGACTGACCAATAACAAATGTTTGATCTTCACAACCACCTACAGATGAATGCTTCTTTTGTGGAACTACATTATGTTATGTAAGAATACATGACTCAGGTTAAAACAAATACCTGGGTTCCTGAATTTCTAGAAAACTGGTACTCAGAAAAATGATATAATCATGAGCTTTATTAATATGTGGCACAGCAAGCAGCCAAAAACTGTATGACAATATAAACAAAGAGGTTTATTCCCAGGGATGCAAGAAATACTCAGCATGAATGAGAGAGAGACTTATCATGGAGGAAACATACTCAGAGTTGGAGTTCAGGTAGCAAGATTCTATACCCAAGAATGGCCAGGGTTGAGAACAGGTTCCAGATATAGGAAGGGACATTTCTAGTCAGACCCAGATGTAGTAGAAAAGTTCACAGGGACCTTTGCTGATACCAAGCTTGGGTGAAGCTTGGGTAGAGGGAGTTACTTTATCAGGACCATGAACTGGTGGGAGGATCTAATGTTAACTAAGGCAGCAGAAGGAGAATGACTCAAGGCCCCTGCAACAGGCCAAGATCCATCCAAGCAAAAAGCTAAAACCATATCTGCCTGACACAAAGTTAACAGTGGAAAAGTACAAATGGTCTATTTTGCCAAATGCCTCTATATGGGCATTAGGGACATTCATGTGAGTACATGTTGGAGTTCTATCATCATGAACAGTTATTACAAGTAGGATTTGAACTCTGGTCTTCTTGACTACAGATCCAGTGTTTTCTCCACTGCACTGATTAAAAGACATGAGAGACAAATATGTATGTTACAGAAAGAAGAGTTTTCTTCTTGATTTGATTCGAGCCAAGAGAGACTGTGACTTGGCCAGCGTTCTACATAGCAAAATTGGGATCTGAGCCCAGGGCTTTTTTTCTCCAAATGTCATGCCCTCTCCAGCATACCATGCTGATTTTCAGTTCTGCCTGTGATAATGCTCCAGTTCTAGTACAGTTTTTTGTTGAATTCTCATTTTGGGGAGCTATATTTCTAGTATGGCTATTTGTTGCCTAGTAGCTTATGAAAGATCTATAATTCTGGTATGTTATCCTGGCCACTTGATCATGTCTTTTTAGGTATTGGAGTCAAGATCAAGTTCGAATCCCTCCTTTGTCCCTTGTTATCTGTATGACTTTGGGCAAGTTGTTTAACCTCTCTGGTCCTCAGGTTTTTCATCTGTAAAATGAAGTTGTTGGCCTAGATGGCCATTAAATTTTCTTCCAATTCTAAGTCCATGATACATTGGCAACAGTTCTATAATTTCTAGTGTCAGAGGCCTCGTCATGAATAGTTATCATAAACTTCTTTGTCTCTGTAAACAAAATCATGGGTCAGCCATTTGTTCAACACTTCTTTGCCAACATATTGTTAGTTGAGTCCATGTTAATGTTGCCCTTATAGGGCCTTTTGATTCCACTCTTGGATCTTAGCCATGTCATAAACTCCCACTTTGAGGTACATGTAATGGTAATGGGATTTGAAGATCTTCCACTCCCCTTGTATTGGCAAGCTAATAGGTACTTAGCGCTTAGTTTCAAGTTCATAATTGTGTCAAGTATTAAGACCCAAAACTTGTGAATCCCACAGTGGGATGGACTTGTTGAGGTAACAGGAAAGGGTGGGGCAGGGATGATGAGCTAATACCACATATAAGGAGAGGCCCAGCCTGAAGGGAAGAGAAATTTTGAGAACAGAACTTGTGGTGGCAGAACTTCTTCTGAGAACCAGCCAGAACTTCTGCTAAGGACTTCTAAGAGCCAGCCAGAACTTCTGATGTGAACTTCTGAGAGCCAGCCCCATGAGTGAGGAGAGGAAGATCCTTGTTTGAGGGAGTGAGTGAAGAGAGGAGGATCCTTGCTTGAGGGAACCTGTTTTGTTATGAAGGCTTGGGAATATGAGTGTTCACTGCATTAACTATGTGTACCAACTTTGTGGTTACTATAATGACTTTGACTTTCTAGTTTTGGGACTCAGTTTTCTGGTATTTGAATAAATCCTTTGGCTCTGTGCTCCATGTGGAGAGCCTGTTACATTTTGTGATTCACAACTACACCAGCATATTTATAGTCACCGTAAGCACTGTAAATATTGCATTGGTGTTACAGTATATTTCCTCAATCCAGTAGCATATACCTATTGTCAGTATCACCATTATTTTTGTAATCATCTATATATATTATCTCATTTTTTCATCTTTTTGAACTTCATTAGAAATAGTATAAGGAAAAATCACTCTTCCCCTATTATTCCTTTATACCTAATATTATGTAGACTATTCACAAATGGATAACATAAATGCTCTTTATAATTTGATAAGTATACTGAGATGTAAACTTATTTTCTGTACACTCACTAAAATCATTTTGTTTTTTGGGTTTTGGGGGGTCTTTTTGGAGGGGGGAAGGCAGGGCAATTGGGGTTAAGTGACTTGCCCAAGTTCACACAGCTAATAAGTGTGTCAAGTGTCTGAGGTCAGATTTGAACTCAGGTCCTCTTCCTGACTCCTAGCTGCCCCTTCTAAAATCATTTTTAACTGTAGAAGATGGAATGACAAAAACATGTACCTTATCAAATTCCCATATTGAATGTTTTCCCCTTGGTCTCTATTTTTTGCCCCAGTTATTTATTTATTTATTTATTGTTAAGTTTTCAACATTCATTTCCACAAGATTTTGAATTACAAATTTTCTCCCTGTATTTCCCCTACACCCCACCCAAGATAGCAAGCCTACTAAATATCCCTTCCACCAATCTGCTCTCTCTTATATCCTCCCCCATGCCTCCTCTGACTTTGTAGTAGGGCAAAATGGATTTCTATACCCCAGTGCCTGTATAACTTATTTCCCAATTGCATGAGAAAAACAATTTTTTTAACATTTGTTTTTAAGACTTTGATTTCCAGATTCTTTCCCTTCTTCCCTCCTCACCCAGCCCCACTGGGAAGACAAGCAATTCAATATAGGTTATACATGTATAGTTATGCAAAATGTTTCCATAGTAGGTATATTGTAAAAGATAATTATATTTTCCTCCTTCATATCCTGTCCCCCCCCCCACTTATTCTATTTTCTCCTTTGACCCTGTCCCTTTTCAAAAGTGTTTGTTTCTAACTACCCTCTGGTTTCTATTTTTAAAGTTTTTCTTTTCATGTAGTTTGGAGGTTGAATTTTTAGTATGGCAACATCTTTTAAAAACACAGATCTTAAACCTTTACAGATTAATAGTATATCCCAGTCATTCTAGACAATAGTTTTATCTATAATGATATTCCAGGTTCAGCATAGCTCATTTGCCTTTTCATTATCATCCTCCTTATTCATTCATCATTATGTGGTTAACAATGTAGCACCTGGGGGGCAGAGCCAAGATGGCAGAGTAGAAGCAGAAAATTCCATGACTTCCCCCAACAACCACCTCAAATACCTATCAAATATGACTCTAAACAAATTTTAGAGCTATAGAACCCACAAAGTGACAGAGAGAAACAAATATCCCATTGAAGGCAGCCTGGCAGGCTGACAGGAAGGGTTCATTGAAGCATGCTGGGAGCTGAGTGCACTCTGGCAAAGGTGGCCAGACTAGACTTGAGAGTAAATCACCAGCAGCTGTGGCAGTTTCCAGATTTTTCAACCCATAAACGCCAAAAAGAAAGTAAAAAGTCAGTCCAGAACTCTGTTGGAAAGGCAGGGCATGGTCCGATGCCTGCTTCCAGGGTGAGAGGTGGTAGAGGCAGGGTGGCTACAGCGTCTGCCATGTGGCTGCCTCAGGAGCTCCTGGCCTACAGATCGTAGGGGGACCAAGTGACCATTCCGAGGGTAATCACTCTTGCTTTGACTTGTTGATTCACTTTCTTGGGCAGTGGTCCTGGGGTGAGAAACACCAGTGTGGTGTCTGTAGAGAGGGCACCCTCCTCAGACCTCTGACAACATTTGCAAAAACACTAGTGATTTGGGACAAAGCTCCTGTCTCTAGAAGCAGAGTTCTACTGTGGCAAAGAGCTCAAAAGTCAAGTAATTGGCAATATGATCAAGCAAAGGAAGTACAAACAGACCATAGAATGCTTTTTTGGGGACAAAAAAGCATCTAACAGGAGGAAGACAAGAAAGTCAGAACTCCTGCGTCAAAAGCTTCCAAGAAAAATATGAACTGATTACAGGCCATGGAGCTCAAGAAGGATTTTGAAAATCAAGTAAGAGAAGTGGAGGAAAAGCTGGGAAGAGAAATGAGAATGATGCAAGAAAATCATGAAAAGAGAGTCAACAACCTGACTGAAGAAAATAATACCTTAAAAAACAGACTAACTCAAATGGCAAAAGAGTCCCAAAAAGCCAACAAGGAGAAGAATGCCTTAAAAAGCTGAATTTGCCAGATGGAAAAGGAATTTAAAAAACTCACTGAAGGGAGTAATTCCTTCAAAATTAGATTGGAGCAAATAGAAGCGAATGACTCTATGAGAAATCAAGACTATTAAACAGATCCAAACAAATGAAAAAAATAGAAGGCAATGTGAAATGTCTCATTGGAAAAACCACTGATCTGGAAAATAGATCCAGGAGAAATTATTTTAAAATTATTAGACTACCTGAAAGCCATGATCAAAAAAAGAGCCTAGATATCATCTTTCAAGAAATTCTCAAGTAAAATTGCCCTGAGGGCAAAATAGAAATTGAAAGAATTCACCAATCACCTTTTGAAAAAGAACCCCAAAAGAAAACTCCTAGGAATATTATAGCCAAATTCCAGAGTTCCCAGGTCAAGGAGAAAATATTACAAGCAGCCAAGAAGAAACAATTTGAGTATTGTGAAAGCACAATCAGAATAAGACAAGATCTAGCAGCTTCTACATTAAGGAATCAAAGGGCTTGGAATATGATATTCTGGAGGTCAAAGGAGCTAGGATTAAAACCAAGAATCACCTACCCAGCAAAACTGAGTATCATGTTTCACAGGGAAATATCCTCATTCAATGAAATAAAAGACTTTCAAGCATTCTTGATGAAAAAACCAGAGTTGAAAAGAAAATTTGACTTTCAAATACAAGAAGGAAGAGAAGCTCAAGAAGGTAAACAGGGAAAAGAAATCATTATGAACTTATTAAAATTGAATTATTTACATTCCTACATGATAAAATGATAATTATAACTCATGAGACTTTTCTCAGTATAAGGATAGTTGATGGGAATATATACGTATATATATATATATACACACATACATTTATGTTTATATAAGAGGGTATATGTACATATAAATACATATATGAGTGTGTGTATACATGTGTACATATATACATAGAAGGCACAGGATCAGTTGAATAGGAAGGGATGATATCTAAAAAATAAAATTAAGAGGTGAGAGAAGAATATAATGAGAAGAGAAAGGGAGAGATAGAATAGGGTAAATTACCTCATATAAAAGAGGCAAGAGGAAACTGTTACAATGGAGGGAAAGAGCCAGGAAGGTGAAAGGAAATGGGTCAACCTTACTCTCATTGAATTTGGCTTAAGGAGGGAATAACTTGCACACTAAATTGGGTATCTTACCCTACTGGAAAGTAGGGGGGAAGGGGGATAAGAGGGGGGATGATAAAAGGGAGGGCAGATTGGGGGGGAGGGTAGATTGGAGGGAGGGTAGTTAGAAGTACACACTTTTGAAAAGAAACAGGATCAAAGTAGAAAATAGAATAAGCGAGGAGCGGGATAGGATGGAGGAAAATATAGTCATTCTTTCACAATATATCTACTATGCACAACTGCATGTGTATAGCCTATATTGAATTACTTTTTCTCCCAGTAGGGGTGGATGACAAGGGAAGAAGAGAAAGAATCTGGAAATCAAAGTTTTAAAATCAAATGTTTATATATATATTCATTCATTCATTTATTTGTTTATTTATTTATTTATTTATTGTACGTACAACTGGGAGATAAGATATGCAGGCACTGGGGTATAGAAATCCATCTTGCCCTACTAGAAAGTCAGAGGGGGCATGGAGGAGGATATAAGAGAGAGTAGATTGGGGGAAGGGGTATTCAGTAGAATACCTATTTTAGAGTAGGGAGTAGGGGAAAGATGGGAAGAAAATTTGTAACTCAAAATCTTGTGGAAATGGATGTTGAAAGCTAAAAATAAACAAAAAAAAAACAATGTAGCACTTGGACTTTCCATTTATAACTTTTTACTCTAGCTACAAGACTGGTCAACCTTTTCTTCCGTTCATATATTTTCTAGATGAAACTTTTTTATGCCCATTCTTACATGCAAATCATCATTGGTAATAGTTACTCTCAAGATTTGCTTCTTCATTGCTTTTTAAATCTTATACAATTTTGATCAAAGGTAGTGGTGGGTATTTTTTTTATTCACAGCATCATTAGAAGAATGTTGATTTTAATAAGATGAGTTCTTGTATCAAGGAACAGCTTAGAATCATTCAAATCAGTGCACAATTTTCCAAATGCTATTTAGCCCAACTGTTTCTTCTAGAAAATTCTGGAGCTAATTTATTGTCCATCTGGAGTGCTTACCAGAATTTCAGTGCGCTATTCATTTCTGCCTTAATTTTGTCCCCTAAGGGCCGACATGGGCCAGCAGCTCCTTAACCCCTGAGATTGGTAGGATGGACACAGGGTTTGGGGGATGGAAATTGTCTGTGCCCCACCTCATCCCAGAGACAGAGAAAGCAGACCTTATAAAGAGGAATTAATCCATATAAACAGGAATTAATGCCAAATTTATGTCATTATTAATTTAAATTGTGTGTATATATAGCCCTTAGTCATGGAGACCCAGGACAGAGCTAGGCTAAATGCATGAAGACCCACTTTTTAGATTACCTTATATAAAGTGGTATCAAGGAGAGATGGAACTCTTCTGATTTAACAAACCATTTATTCTAAAGTGGGTTGCTGTTGTTCCTGACCTTAGTATATTCCCGTTTTAGGGAATATGGAGAGTTATACCTGTATATCCTTGCTGCTATATATCTTTCCAAATATAGTTGTTAGATTGTTTTGGGGTTTTTTTTCCCCTATCATTGATTCATTATCTTTAGATCCTGAATTTGCATTTAAGGGAACTTGGCCTAATACATTTAATAGAACCAGTAGGAGCTGATGAGATTGACTCTGGGCTCATAGCTTGCTGAGAGGACAGATGGTCATGTCAAAAGAAAAGGGATTATTTTGGCCTCAGCCCCTACTTTTCCTAGGATTGTGATGTGGAAGGTATGTCTGATGATTACAGCAAGTTCTATTTTGTTAGGGGATGTGAATAGAAAAATGTTAAGGAATATTGAGGGATGGAAACTAACTGCAGGCTAAATATTTTTAGAAGGAAAAGCAGGGATTTGTTTTTTTGCTTTTTTTATTAGTTTAGTTTTCAACATTCACTTCCATAAGTTTTTAATTTTTTTCTCCTCCCCCTTTTCTCCCCAAGGTGGCATGCAATCTGATATAGGCTCTACACATGCATTCCTATTAAACACATTTTCACATTAGTTGTGTTGCATAGAAGAATTATAACGAGTGGGAGAAATCATGAGAAAGAAAACAAAAGAGAAAATAGTCTGCTTTGCTCTGCATTCCAGCTCTATAATCCTTTCTCTGGATGTGGATGGCATTTTCCATCATCAGTCCTTTGCTTTTGTTTTAGGTCCTTGCTTTACTGAGAAGGGCTAAGTCTATCAAAATCAGTCATCACAAACTGTGACTGTTACTGTGTAAAATGGAGAAGCAGGGATTCTTAACCTTAACTTCCTCTAAGAATCTATGAACTTAGGTGGGGAAAAGTTAAATATTTATTTTCATCAACCTCTAACCTAAATTTATCATTTTCTCCAATTATTAAGAAACTTTATTTTGAGAAGGGGTCATTAGGTGTCATCGGACTGCAAAACAAGCCCATGAGACAAATAAGATTAAGTACTACTCTCTAAAGGATTGGTTAACTCTTTCATGGGCAACTGAGGTATTTACTGCTTTGTGTACTGAGTCTGAATTCCATAAATTTTAGGTAATTATTTTAGGACATATTCTTTGCCATCACTAAAAGAGCTACCCTAAATATTTGTGTCCATGTAGGTTCTTTTCTTTTTTCTCTCTCTTTTAAAAAAAATCTCTTTGGAAAACAGACATAGCAGTAGTATTGCTGGATCAAAGGGGACACAGTTTTATAGCCCTTTGGGCATAGTTCCAAATTGCTCTCCAGAATGGCTGGATCAATTTACAATTGCACCAAAAGTGCATTAGTGTCCAAATTTTCCCACATCCTCTTCAGCATTTGTCACTTTTCTTCTCTGTTACATTAGCCAGTCTAATAGGTGTGAAGTACTAACTCAGAGTTATTTTTAATTTTCATTTCACTAATCAGTAATCCAGAGCATTTTTTCACTAGAAATAATTTTGATTTCTTCTGAAAAAATGCCTGTTCGTATTCTTTAAGCACTTATCATTTGATGAATAATTCATCTTATAAATTTGATTTAGTTCTCTATATATTTGAGAAGTGAGGCCTTTATAAGAGAAACTTGCTACAAAATCTGCCCTCTTTCCTCCCCCCCCCCCCCCCAGTTTTCTGCTTTCCTTCAAATCTTGGCTGCATTGGTTTTGTTTTCTAAATATCTTAAAAATGACACTTTTAGGGGTGGCCAGGTAGCACAGCGAGTAAGAGCACCAGCTCCAGTGTTGAAAAGACCTGGAGATCAAATCCCGGGCTCAGACACTTAGCACCCACCCAGAAACACCTGGCTGTGTAACCTTGAGCAAGTTACTTAACCCCAATTGCTTAGGGGCAGCCAGGTGGCTCAGCGAGTAAGAGCACCGGCTCCAGTGTCGGGATGACCTGGATCAAATCCAGGCTCAGATACTCAGCACCACACCCAGAAATAACAACTGGCTGTGTAACCTTGAGCAAGTTACTTAACCCCGATTGCTTTAAAAAAAAATGACACCTTTAAAAATGACACCTTTATCAGAAAAACTTGCTATGGAGATTCCCCACACCCAGTTTTTTGCTTTTCTTCTAATTTTAGCTGCATTTGTTTTCTTTTCAGAAAAATGTTTAAATATTATGTAATCAATCAAAATTATCAGTTTTACTTCCTGTGAACCTGTCTCTTGTTTGGTTATGAATTTTCCCTCATCCATAAATACTGTCTGTTTCTTCCAATAACTCATTTAACTTTTCCTCTAAGAATTTAGATGTTATGCCATTTGATACATAACTGATTTTAATTTATTGTCTACAGTCCCTTTTAACAAAATGTAGTTTCCCTTTTTATCTTTTTAAAATAGGTTTGTTTTTTATTTTATTTTAAAATGATGATTGCTATCTTTGCCTTTTTTTTTTTACTTCAGCTAAAGCATATTAGATTTTGTCTCTAATTCTTTATTTTAAAAGTATGTGTATCTTTCTGTTTCAGGTGTGTTTCTTGTAAACAACATATCATTGTATTGTGGTTCCTAATCCATTCTGTTATCTTTATTCCATTTTATGAATTTCTTTATATTCATATTATAGTTAAGTTTGTTGTAACTTTCCCTCTATCTTATTCTGTTATCCTTCTCTATTTTACCCTGTCCCCTCTTTTAGTTAATTTAGGTATTTATAATTGTAAAAATTGTTTAGTCGCTCAAAGTTATCCTTAAAGCAGTTACTGTATGCAGTTGTTATAATCACCACTTTGTGAACATCCCTCATTTTCCCCATAGTAGGTAAGCCTGCCAAGTCAGACTTGCCCAAACCTTCCAAGAAAGGCTGCCTAGGAGACCTGCCCAAATTCGCCACCTAGAACCCATACCCCCCACCCCTTTTGTTTAGTTCTCGGGATAGACTTGGGGACTTTCCAGTGGGGCAACAAACTGATCGCTGGGCAATGAACTAATCACTATGTAATCTAATGGTTAAGTTGTGGTTTTTCCCTTTATAAACCCCGAGCACTAACTCCTTGGGGATTCTTGATTTGGGTACATGCCCCCTGCAGTCGCAGGCTGAATAAACTCTGCTTCTAAAATTATTTTTTTTCAAATGCTTTATTAACTTCTGATTTACATCATTCATTTCCACCAGATTTTGAGTTACAAATTTTCTCCCCGTTTTTCCCCTACCCACCGCCCCAAAATAGCAGTCCCACAGGATATCCCCTCCTCCAATCTGCTCTCTCTCATATTTTGTCCCATACCCCTTTCGACTTTTCCAGTAGGGCATGGTGGGTCTCTATGCCCCAGTGCCTGTATATCTTATTTCCCAATTACATGTAAAATAGTATTAATAATAGTATGTGTATGTGTATATGTATATATATATATATATAAATTTTAAAACATTTAATTTTAAAACTTTGAATTAAAGATTCATTCCCTTCCTCCCTTGTCACCCACCCTTACTGGGAAGATCAGCAGTTCAGTATAGATTGTACATCTGTAGCTAATGAAAAACAATAACATAGTAGATATATTGTAAAAGACTGACTATGTTTCCCTCCCTCCTATCCCACCTCCCACTTGTTCTATTCTCTACTTTAATCCCATCCCTTTTCAAAAGTGGATGTTTCCAACTTCCCTCCTCCCCAGCCTGTCCTCCCTTCCATCATCCTCCCTCTGATCCCCTTCCCCCCTACTCTCATGTATTTCATTCCCTCCCCAAGCCAAATTCAATGAGAATAAGGTTGACCCATTCCCTTTTGCCTTCCTATTCTTCCCCTCCATTGTAGCCATTTTCCCTTGCCTCTTCTTTATGAGATAGTTTACCCCATTGTGTCTCTCCCCATCTCCTCTCATTATATTCCTTTCTCACCTCTTAATTTCACCTTTTAAGTATCATCCCTTCCTGTTAAATTGGTCCTGTGCCCTCTATCTATGTATACCTGTAAACATATATACACACATTCACATATGTATTCATATGCCCATATACCCTCATATATAGAGACATATATATATATATATATGTATATTTCTATTCCCTTCAACTATTTTCATATTGACAAAAGTTTCATAAGTTACAATTATTGTTTTTCCATGTAGGAATGTTAATAGTTTAACTTTGATAAGTTCTTTATGATTTCTTTTCCCTCTTTACCTTCTCATGCTTGTCTTGCTTCTTGTATCTGAATGTCAAATTTCTATTCAACTCTGTTTTTTTCGGCAAGAATGCTTGAAAGTCCTCTAGTCCACTGAATGACCATATTTTCCCCTGAAACATGATACTCAGTTTTGCTGGGTAGGTGATTCTTGGTTTTAATCCCAGCTCCTTTGACCTCCAGAATATCATATTCCAAGCCCTTCGATCCCTCAGTGTAGAACCTGCCATATCCTGGGTTATCCTGATTGTGTTTCCACAATATTCAAATTGTCTCTTCCTGGCTGCTTGTAATATTCTCTCCTTAGTCTGGGAATTCTGAAACCTGGCTATAATATTCCTAGGAGTTTTCTTTTTGGGATCTTTTTCAGGGGGTGATTGGTGGATTCTTTCAACCTCTATTTTGCCCTCTGATTCTAAAACATCAGGGCAGTTTTCTTTGAGAACTTCCTGGAGGATGATTTTCAAGTTCTTACTTTGATTATGGTAGTCCAATAATTTTTAAATTATCTCTCCTGGATCTATTTTCCAGGTCAGTGGTTTTTCCCATGAGGTATTTCACATTGCCTTCTATTCTTTCATTTGTTTGGATCTGTTTAACAGCATCTTGATTTCTCATAAAGTCATTAGCTTCTATTTGCTCCAATCTAATTCTGAAGCAATGATTCTCCTCATTGAGCTTTTGAGATTCTTTTTCCATCTGGCAAATTTGGCTTTTTAATGCATTCTTCTCCTCATTGCCTTTTTGAGCCTCTTTTGCCAATTGAGTTAGTCTATATTTTAAGGTGTGATTTTCCTCAGTCAGGCTGTTGACTCTCATTTCATAATTTTCTTGCATTGTTCTCATTTCTCTTCCCAATTTTTCCTCCACTTTTCTTATCTGCTTCTTAAAGTTCTCTCTGGCCTATAACCAGCTCGTATTTTCCTTTGAAGCTTTTGGTGCAGGAGTTCTGACTTCACTGTCTTCCTCCTGTTCCATGCTTTGCTCCTTTTGGTCCCCAAAATAGGAGTCTAGTGTTGAAATCTTCTGGGTGCTTTGTTTCCTTTGCCTGGTCATGTTGCCTCTCAGTCACTTGACCCCTGGGCTTTTTGCCACAGTAGGACTCTGCCACCAGACAGGGGAGCTTTCGTCCCAAATGCTGGGGTTTTCTCAGCTGCCGGAGGTATTAGTTGGGTGCCCTCTCTGAGGCCTTCATGTGTTCTGGCAAGCTGGACACACACCCCAGGACTTCCACCCTAGACTGCAATCCAGATCCAAGCAGGTTAAAGCAAGAGCGAATACCCCTCAGACTGGTTGCTTGGTCCCCCTACACTCCACAGGCCAGGAGCTGAAGCTGCCATGTGGCGCTAGCTGGCTGTGCTGGATGTCTCAGCAGCTTCTCGCCCTGGGGGCAAAAGCTATGCACTCCCACTTACTGGGTCCCAAAGTCCAGACTGCACTGACCTCTCACTTTGTCCTTCACATCTATATGTTCATAATTCTGGAAATGACCACAGCTGCTGCTGCTGCTGTGTCCCTCTGGCCAGCGGCTGGTCAGGCCTGCTCTGGGGCTAAAAAACCTCCACTGAGCGCTGTGCTGGCTGATTCCTGCCACCCTGCCAGGATGTCCTCAGCGGGAGGTTAGCTTCTCTGTGTCATTTTGTGTGTCCTGCAGCTCCAAAGTTTGTTCAGAGTCCCCTTTTTACATAGATTGGGGAAGGTGGAAGCCTGAGCCACTCAGAGGTCGTGCTTCTACTCCTCCATCTTGACTCTGCCTAAGTCTGATCTTCTAAAATTATTAAGGTCTCACTCACTATCACTTTCATTTTAACACAGTGTTCTCCTGGTTCTGCTCATTTCACTTTTCTTTATTTTATATAAGTCTTTCCATGTTTTTCTAAGATCATTGCAGTCATCATTTCTTATAGCACAGTAGTATTCCGTCATAAACATATACCATAACTTCTTCATCCATTCCCCAGTTGACAAGCATCCCTCCAATTTCTACTTCATTGCCATCACAAAGAGAGCTGCTATAAATAGTTTAAAACATATAGGTTCTTTTTCTTTTTCCCTAATCATTTTGGGAAATGGATCTAATAGTGTTATTACTGGGTCAAAGGGTTTAGGCAGTCTAATAACTCTTTGGACATAATTCCAGATCATTCTCCAAAATGGATGGATTAGGTCACAATTCCACCAACAGTGAATTAATGTCCCAATTTTTCCACATCCCCTCCAACATTTATCACTTTCCCCATCAATAGTTTTAGCCAATCTGATATCACAAGGTTGTTTAATTTGCATTTCTCTGATCAGCAGTGATTTAAAGCATTTTTTCATATGGCTATAGATGGCTTTAATTTCTTTCTCTGAAAACTGCCTGCTCATATCCTTTAACCATTTTCAATTGGGGAATGGTTCATAAGCTTATAAATTTGACAAAGTTGTCTACATATTTTAGAGAAGAGACCTTTATCTGAGAAACCATCTATAAATTTTTTTCCCAGTTTTTTGCTTTCCTTCTGATTTTGGCTATGTTAGTTTTATTTGTTCAAAACCTTTTTAACTTAATGTAATCAAAATTATCTGTTTTATACCTCACAGTGCTCTTTATCTCTTGTTTATTCATAAATTGTTCACCTATCCATAAATGCTATTTCACTTTTGTCCTCACCTCTTTTCATCATTTCCCTTGATATTCTAGAGCTTTCTTTTTTAAAATGAGTTTTGTTATTATTTAATCAGGGTCTGTAAAGTATCCCCTTAGTAATTTGATTGGCATCATATTAAAAGTGTAAATTAATGTTGGCATATTGTCATTTTTATTATATTGGTATAACCTCACCATGAACAATGAATATTCCTCCAGCAAGTTAGTTTGTTCTTTATTTCTTTAAGGAACACCTTGTAATTGAATCTATACAAGTCTTTTGTGTGCTTTGGGAGGTTGATCCCCAGATATTTTATGCATTTTGTAGTTATTTAGTAGATTAAAATTTCCTTTTTATTATTGCTCCATATGTTTTGTTATTAAATAGAAATGCTTTTGGTTTTTTAAGATTTATTTTATAGGCTGCTGTTATAGCACTAGAAAGAGGGAGGGGAAAATGAGATGCAGGAATGGGTTTTGGTGTAAGCTTGTGTTGTGTCTTAGAATCTGTTAGTGCAGCCTCACCACTGATGG
The DNA here is from genome assembly GCF_028583685.1 of Petaurus breviceps papuanus. NCBI lineage: Eukaryota > Metazoa > Chordata > Mammalia > Diprotodontia > Petauridae > Petaurus > Petaurus breviceps. The sequence goes on from NW_027187374.1 coordinate 15,452,166, forward strand.
TATGGGAGGTGGCGTAAGGGTGCTAAGTGAACTCAAGATTAGTAAGCATCAGTCCTGGGTTTCAGTTTTTTTGTTTTATTGAGTTTCTTTTGTACTAGAGTATCTTAGACCATGGAAATAGCTAAAATTGCTTTATCTTTGGCACATAATTTGTTTTTAAGAGGTGGCAAGAATCATGGGAAATGTCTAGTCCGACATCTTGTTGCTCACCTGACCCAGAAATTCAGATGAGATATTTGAAATGTGTTTAACACAGCATCTGGCACATAGTAACTAGCTATTATTATTGTTACTTATTGGTATCATCATCATTCCTTGAGTAATAAGTCATTGTGGATAACAGGCTGAACTTGGAGTCAGGATGACCTGGATTCAAACCTGGTTTCTGGCATTTACTAGCTCTGTGACCATAAGTAAGTAACTTAATCTCTCTAAGCCTCAGTTTACTCTTCTGTAAAATGGATAAGTTATATTCGATTACCTCTAAAGTTCCTTTTGACTCTAACTTAGTGATCCTATGATATCTTGGATGTAAAACCCTTTTCAGAGATATTTCTTATAAAGATTATTTTCCCAGTCAACAATTACCCTTTTTTTCCCAGATGAATTGATTTTGTTCGTGCAAAAACTGTTCAATTTCATGTAATTGAAGTTATCTTTTATGATTTCTGTTCCTTGTTTAGTTAATGTTTCTCTTATTAGCTAAAGATATGAACAATACCTCTATCCATTTCTGAATGTCTTTGAGTATCCACTAGGAACCATCTTATGGGGGTACATAATGTAAGATAATGAATCTAATAGTTTTTGCCAAACTGCTTCCAAATTTTACCCACACTTTATGTCAAATAACCATGGAAACTTGATCAAAAATATCAACCTTATCGAAAACTAAAACTTCATATATAAAAACAGAAAAAAACCAGTTATTTAATTGTTTCCTAGAAGGTGAATGCTTCACCCTTTGAGGAAGATCAGCTGAACAATAGGATGTGTAAGGAAGAATAGTTGACTCTAAAAAAGCCCTATTGAGTAAGCAGATTACTATAACACTTTTTCCCCCTTCATATTGTTGACATTTTATTCTAACTGAAGACAATGGACTTTTCATATGCTTATGCAATGTTATATAAAATAATTATCTGTATATTTTTTTCCTAGAATATAAGCTTGAGGAAGGAAGAGATTCTGCCTTATCTTAACTTTTTTTCTTCCAGGGGCTCTGAAAGCAGCAGGTGCTTAACAGATATTTGTTGATTTAATGAATAAATTTTTTTAAAAGATTTTAATCCTAGGCTAGAATTATAATTCTGAAAGGAAGGAGATGTTTCTGATTTATGTATACTTTTTAAATATTGCCTAGAAATTAATTAAATCTGAATCCCTTCATTTTGAATCTTCTCAATAAAAAATGAATTTATTTTATTTCATGACAGAATCCTATAATAGATAAAAATGATGAAACAACTTTAGAAACAAAGTCTGTGGTGCCTGATGATGATGATGCTTTATTTCCTCCACTTAAATCTGAAGACAGTGGTATTGGCTTAAGTGCTTCATCCCCGGAGCTTTCTCTGCACTTAGACATCCCTAGGATTTCTCCAGAAAAGGATGATGTCTGGAAAAGAAATGGTAGCATGCAGAAAACCTTGTACTCCATTCAGGAACTGGTTACTACCTTTACCAACAAGCACATTTTTGGGGTGCAGCTACCAGAACATGGAGAGGAAAATCACACAAGAGACAAAAAAGAAGCAGGTGGCACAATTGTTGAAAACTCAGGCAAGAAAAGAAGCTCACGGGAAACCAAGACAATCACTGTGCCCCAGTTTAAGCAGATACTCTCGGATCTGTTTACAGTTCGAGGGTCTCCAACTAAGCAAAAAACTTCAAGGTCTTCCTTTTCTTCAACCCATAGCATTGGCAAGAAAAAGGAAAAAGAGGAAGAGGAATTGTACATGTACAAGGTGATTATTGACTTAGGAGATCTGAGTAAGGATTGCCGGGAAGCCTTTGCCGCTACTTGTCATTTTCTGCTGGACTGTTCCACCTTCCCTGTCTACCTTTCTCAGGAAGAAACAGAGCAACTCTATACATCTCTTTTCCAGGCATCTGGTAAGAAATATATAATTTGTGAAATAATTTATAGAAATAAGTTTACTATTAAATAACTAATTTTTTTTTTAGAATTTTAAGGTTTACAAAATGTTTTACATATATTATTTCATGTGATCCTCACAACAATTCTGTGAGGCAGATTCTGTTGTCAGCTTTTACTTTATAGATGAGGAAATTAAGGTTGAACGAGATTAAGTGACATGCTCAAGGTCAATCAGTCAATATATATTTATTAAGCTTGTACTGTGTTACAGGCACCATGCTGAACAATGAGGACAGAAAAAGAGGCAAAAGATAGTGCTCGCCCTCAAGGAACTCACAATCTAATGGAGGAAGCAGTAAATGGATAGGTTCAAACAAGCTATATACAAGATAAATACAAGCTATATACAAGATATCATTAAAAGGGAAAGGCAGTAGACTTAAAAGGAGTTGGGAAAGGTTTCCTGTAGAAGATGAGGTTTTAGTTGGAGCTTGAAGGAAACTAAAACCAGAAGGTAGAGATGAGAAGGGAGTGCATTCCAGACATGGGGAACACCTAGAGAAAATGTTCAGAGCCAAGAGATGAACTGTCTTGTTCTTGGAACAGCAAAAAGGCCAGTGTGGCAGGGAACAAAGTATAAGAAATTAGGAAGGGTCTAGATCGTAAAGGATTTTGAATGCCAAGGAGAGCATTTTGTATTTGATCCTGGAGGAAAGAGGGAGTCACCAGAGTTTGCATAGGGGGGTGACATGGTCGGACCTGAGCTTTAGGAAAGTCATTTTGTTGACTGAATGAAGAATAGATTGGAGTAGAAAAAGATTTGGGACAGGCAGACCATGAGCAAGCTATTGCAATAGTCCAGGTATGATGTAATGAGTGCCTGCCAAAGAATGGTGGCAGTGTCAGAGGAAAGAAAGGGGCATGTATATTCCAGAGACGTTGCAAAGGTGAAATTGAGAGGCTTTGGAAACTGATTCAATTTGTAAGTGAGAGTGAGAGATATTGAAGAGTTGAGTTTGACACCTAGATTTTGAGCCTGAAAGATCAGGAGGATGGTGTTGCCCTTAACATAATAGGGAAAGTAGGAGCAGGGAGAAGCTTTAGGGGGAAAGATAATGAGTTTAATTTTGGACGTGTTGACTTTAAGATGTCTACTGGACCTACAATTTAAGATGTCTGAAAGGCAATTGGAGATGCAAGATTAGAGGTCAGCAAAGAGGTTAGGACAGGATGAGTCAATTTGAGAATGATTAGGATAGAGACTGTAATTAAATTAATGGAATCTGATGAGATCAAGCAAAGTCATATAAAGGAAGAAGAGAAGGCCCAGTAATGAACCCTGAAACACCTAGAATGGGATCTAGAGGACACTCCAGCAAAGTATCTGAGCAGACTGAGGAGAACAGGAGGGAGTGGTGTCCTGAGAGAAAAAAGTGTCAAGGAGAAGAGAGTGTTCAACAGTGTCAGAGGCTGCAGAGAGGTCAAAGAAAATGAGGATTGAGAAAAGGTGATTGATTTAGGCCATTAAGAGAGCATTCATAACTGTGGAGAGAGCAGTTTGGGTGGAATGATGAGTTCAGAAGTCAAATTGTAAAGTATTTGAAGGAAAAGAGTGAAAGACAGTGTTTCTTAGCTGATAAGGTAGGGAGAGAAATGAAAAGGTTTGGAGAGCAGGTGGAGAGACTGGATTGCGGGTTAATAAGTTGATGAGAGAAGTATACTAATATTGCCTAGCAACTGTGAGAAACCCATTGGGATTGTGTAACATAAATTTGGAGTAGACCCAGTCAGAACGGTTGCATGATTTTTCTCAACCTTTGTTCATATGTAGGAGTGAGGGTGGCAGATTGTGGTCATGATTCAAAGCTGAGGGTTGGTGGGATACAATTAGAGAAGTGATAAGTGGGTGAGGGACTGAAGAGTACAGTGTAGAATTGAATTGGTTCACTAAGAAGTCAATATGGAGAAAAGAAAAGAGAGTGGCAGGTGAGAAGACCTGGGCATTAAGAAGGGAAGAAAATTGTGACCAGGTCTTGAATTTGGTGAGGAAGTAAAAGAAGTTACCTGGAGTTCTATAAAACTACTATCAAAAGTATAAAACAACTATCAAGATTTTTATTGAATGATAGAGATGAATAGTATGAACCTTGAAGGAGGAGGGATCCTGAATGATGGAGCTAGGGGGGAAATCTGACAGTGGCAATGGGGAACAAAGAGTATTCCAACTCCCTGCCTCAACCAGTGAACTGAGGGGTAATGAATGAAGATTTAGCTAGTACTGGAAACAGTGGCCAGGGAGTCTGTGTCATCCAGCGGGGAGTAATATTTCATTGATAACTACAAAATGGAAAGAGAGAAGAAAAGATTTAAGATGAAGGGAAGTTTGTTACCTGTGGAAGAGGCCTTCCATAGGACACAGTGGAAGGGGTGTGTGGGTAGTGATAATAAATGTCTTAAACAGTATTTGAATCAAGGCCTTCCTGACTTCCAAGTTAAGTACTCTATCCCCTAAAGGCGATCCTTTGTTCTGCTGTCACTTTTTTTTCTTGTGACTTTTGCAGGAAAAAAGAAGGTTTTGAATGATTTTGTAATGATGAGAACTGGAAGAAACCTTAGAAAACATCTATCTAGTCTAACCTTTTCATTTTACAGATAAAGAACTAAAACGCAGAGAGATTAAGTGATTTGCCCAATGTAACATGGATTTGAGCCAATTCCAGTGCTATTCCTGACCCTCAGTAGCCAAAAAATACAAATGTGAATCTAATTGTAAAGAATTGCATTTAGTATTAGGTTTTCTCATTTTTTTTTCCTCAGTAGGTGTGATAAGTATGGAAAAGGCAATTAAATGCAATTGCATGACCAAATAATAATAGTCCATATTTATATAGTCCTTATGATTTACACTTTCCTCGCAATAGTTCTCTGAAGCAAATAGTACAAATATTGTTTTCCCCGTTATATACAAGAGTAAATTAAAGCTCAGAGAGGTCACTTACCCTCAAAGATCTAATTAGAATAAGAATGTACTAAGTATGTTGGGACTAAGACTAAAAGTCATGTCTTTGGACTACAAGTTCAGGACTCTTTCAGACACACCAGGTTGCTTCTTATAATCCTAATGAGTCGCAGAGTTTCCCGAGTTTTGTAGATTTTTGTATGTATGGGATTTCGTTTTTGTTTTGGGGGTGAGGATATGTGTGTGTATATCTGTGTGTTCTGTGTGTATGTATATATAAATACACACATATTCATACATACATACATATACATACACACACATATATTTATATGTGATTTCACTGCTATAGGGAGCCCCTGGTATAGAAATTCCCTCTATAAGTGCATTTCTATGGTCATTCTCTAACTTCCAATCTTGACCATAATTATGTAGTCATTAAGTATCCAAATCAGACTTGAGATATCTTGATTCTCTAAGGCCAACTTTATACCCACTATGCCATGCTGTACAGGAAGACATTTCTGTGTAACACATCTATATCTCTTTGAATCCAGAATATATAGGGGCAGCTAGGTGATGCAGTGAATAGAGCACCGGCCCTGGAGTCAGGAGGACCTGAGTTCAAATCTGACCTCAGACACTTAACACAGAAAACTAGCCATGTGACCTTGGGCAAGTCACTTGACCCCAATTGCCCTACAAAAAAAAAAGCAGAGTATATAGTGCAGATCCCTCTAGAGGTATCAAATCTGACTAAATAAACTTTGAGGATAGCATCTTAGCTCTCTGTAGACTTTGAATGTTTGCCTGAAGCTTAGTTTTAAACAGCTATGAAATCCAAAAAATTTAATATTTTGTTTTTGTTTTTGTCTTCTTTTATGTTATCTTCCTTTTGTGGAGAATGTGATTCTAGCTTCCCCTTGTGGCTTAAATCTCTCATGACTGTCTGCTGCTGTGCAAATGATTGCCATATTCAGAATGTGTCAATCTTCACACTGCTTGAGATGATAAACCATTCTCAATCACTGGCACTTATGTGTGAAGACAGGATGAAACGGAGTAAAATCTCTGAACATAACCCATTTTTTGGAAAGTTACAGATGGTAACAGTTCCTCCCATTGTTCCAGGAGTATTAAAAGTCATTGCAAAGAAAACAGACTTCTATCAGGTACATTTCAGTTTGGGCATATCTTGGAATGTGGATAAAGCCTTTTTCCAGCCTGTTCATTCAAAAAAGTTTGTTGTTGTTGTGAAAATAGTAGTAGGCATGAAGTGAGTTCACACTGCAATCAGAATTTTGCAACTGAAGACTGAGATCTTACTGGAAAGGTGAGGCCATGGGTACTAAATAACACACAAAACTATCAGACAAAGTCACTGTTGGTGTTTTTTAAATGTTTTTATTTTTATTTTCTTGCAAGAGAGGGCTTATTTGGTTTTTGGAGGAATTATATCCAGAAATTACCATAATAGAAAAACAAAAGGAATCCATGAAACTTCCTTTAAAATAATGCTAAAATAATGTGTGACTTTGAAGAAAGGTTAAAGGAACTGAAATTACTAGCTTGAAAGGTAAGCTGAGGCTTATTAGGTATACTTAAAGTTTATTATACAAAGAACAATTTTCTATTCCTTTGTTCTCTTTTTTTTTCCCCTGAGGAACTAAAAAGAGAAATAAACTTCAAGCTGCACCATTAAAGAATTTGAGTTTGACCTAAATTTAACAAGTGAATTTTTTAAACACAGGAATGAATCATCAAGATTATGAGATCCCTTCCTTTTAAAGTTTTTTTTTAACAGAGGAAAGTTTACTTTTTAACAAAGTAAAGACAAATGATTCTTCCTAAAGCCAAAGTGAGGTGGAGTGGAGAAGATATGGATTATATGACTTTGAAAGGTCTTAAAAAGTCTGTGATTCTGTGAGTCTTATGTCTTCTGATCTTTCCATCTATTTTCCCACCCACCTTTTTCTGACCATAAATTTCCTGGATAACTTCTTTTACTCTGCTTCTTGCATATAAATTTTAGGATTGGATAAGAATCTTTTAGGATAGAATTGAGATGTTAAGACTCAAGGTACATATGGAGTTTTCAATGGAAAAATGCTGTCGAAAAAAACATTGTTTTACTTTTTAAAAAATATCACAAACAAAAAAATTTTAAGGGAAAGCATCTAAACATTCATTTAAAAATTATTCTTTCATTTTGCTTTACTTTTAGCTGAAATTCTGTATTGTTTTATCTTATTCTTTACAGCTTGGGTTTTGCTTCATTCATGTTTATATTGCATAAAACTTAAACAAGACTGTTTTTGACTTTTAAAAGCATTAAACATGTCCTCATGTGAAAATGATGCTGTTCACCTACAATATCAGGAGGGCATGCATATTTGGATGTACTTTTTAGATAATAGTGATATATCTGTGCTGATTTGTGCAAATGTACACTTATCTAATTTCAACCCAGGGCCTAACTTTTACTGGGATGCAGTTTATGGCCTCAGAATGAAACAAAACTAACTGTCTCACATGGGGAAGCATAGAAGTTTGACTATGATTTACTGGGATTATAGACACCCCAAAATCTTCAACTTTATGCTTAAAAGTTGCGATGTCAGCACCTGCTTATCATAGCGTTTCTCTTGCAGTATTACATGGGTGTATTCTCCTTCATGAAAACTTTGGGTAAAAGCTAACATTTTTCTCTTTAAATCTTTTTAAATTTTTTAAATTTTTTAAAATTAAATTTTTTAAAAAAGAGATAATTAAAATTTCAATAATTTTTCTTTTGTCACAGAGAGTGGCACAGGTACTCTGGAATCAGCTAAACAAAGACACACAAGAGCATCACATTGCTTGTGTGGAACTCTTCTACAAGCTACATTGCCTGGCACCATCAGCTAACATCTGTGAAGATATTATCTGCCATTCATTATTGGAACATGACAAAGTACGTGTCTATTACTTGCTAACTTCTCCCTAACCTTCATTACTGTTTTTAATTCAGTTTACTAGGTTCTCTAATGAGTTTAGGTAGAGCCTTATTTCTTTTTATCTATTTAGGTATACCTCAGTTTCCACAACATTCTCATAGGTAGTCAGAGTTGTTATATAAGGATAGAAGAGACCTCTCACCATCAAAAGATGAAAAAATAGATTGAGAATGGCAATTCACAGAAGTGAAAGAAAACCTAGAAGAAGAGAAGTAAAAAAAGAATATTAAAAGAAAATATGATTACTAAATAAGCAAAACACATAAATCTCAAAGACAAGGGAGCGTAAAAATAACCTAAGGATCATGGATCTTCCAGAAGAATATGACGGGACAAAAAAGAACAACTCAGATCTTTTTTTTTTAATGTTTATTTTTAACATTCTTTTTTTCTTAATTTTGAGTTGCAAATTCTCTCCTTCCTTCCCACCCTTCCTCCACCCACTGAGAAGTAAAGCATTAATTATTAATTATACATTATGATGTCATGCAAAACATTTTGATATTATCCATGTTGCAAATAAAATAAAAACACAGAAAATTTTAAAAGTATGTTTCAGTCTGAAGTCAGAGTTCATCAGTTCACTTCTGGCAGTGGATAGTATTTTTTTCATGAGTTCTTTGGGATTTTCTTGGATTTGATCAGAGTACCCAGGTCTTTCACAGTTGTTCATTATTACAATATTGCTGTTACTGTGTAAAATGTTCTTCTGGTTATACTCATTTCACTTTACTTCAGTTCATATGATATTTCCTAGGTTTTTCTGAAACCATCCTGCTCATTATTTCTTTTAAGGGTATGCAAACTCTTTACTCAAAACAACCCAGTGAAATAGTAGTCTGTTTTCTCTATTTTACACGTAAGGAAATTTGAGGCTCAGAAACTGGGGATTCTTATTTATAATCAAAGAACCCATGGACTCAATGGACTCTGGACTCCAGGTCCATTGCTTTTTCTACTAACATGCTACCTCTACCTACCTTTCCCTGGGAAGGAAAAGCAGAGGAGTTTGAACTTTTCTTAGAAAGAAATGGGAAGTCACTGAACATTTTTTGAGCAAACTTTAGAAATTGCCCTGCAGTATATTAAAAAAGTGGATGGAGTGAGGATAGGAGGGAGTAGTGAGAAAGTAATGGTGGGAAGACCAATTAGGAAGTTAGTTGAGATAACTAGGATGGCCATGGATGGGACAAATATGGAAGATGCATAATTAAAAGGACTTAGTAACTAAACTGAAGAGTGAGAAAGAAGGAAGAGTCATTATGGCAAAATAGAATAATATCTTAGTTCAATTACTGGCTCTGACACTTACTAGCTATGTGACTCTGGTGAGGTTATTTGCCTCCTTGAGTCACTGTTGCCTTATCTATGAAGTAGTGATAATTTTTCACTATCTACATCCCAGGATTGCTATGAGTAAATATTTTATAAACTTAAAGTGACTGTGAATTTTTATTATCTCAAGGTTTTGAACACAGAAGGCTAGATTACTATGATCATTTATTATTGTTTGGGTTTTTTTGTTATTCATTTATTTCAGTCATGTCCGACCCTTCATGATGCCATTTAGGGTTTTCTTGGCAAAGATACTGGAATGGTTTGCCATTTCATTCTCCAGTTCATTTTACAGATGAGAAAACTGAGGCAAACATTGTTAAGTGGCTTGTCCAGGGTCCAACAGCTTGTAAGTATCTGAGGCCAGATTTGAACTCGGGAAGATGAGTCTTCCAGACTCCAGACCTAACACTCTATCCACTGCCCCAACTAGCTTCCTCTTACTAGGTGTATTGTACACCTAATCTATTCCATTGATTCACTACTGTTTCAAGCAGCACCAGATTGCTTTGATGAATACTGCTTGGTAATAGAGTTTGAAATATGAAGCTGCTAACCCATCTTCCTTCCCATTTTTTTTTTATTGATTCCCTTGATATTCTTTATTTTTTTCTTTTTGGAGGGGGGGAAGGCAGGGCAATTGGAGTTAAGTGACTTGCCCAAAGTCACATGGCTATTAAGTGTTAAGTATCAGAGGCCAGATTTAAGCTCAGGTCCTCCTGACTCCAGGACTGGTGCTCTATTCATTGCGCCACCTAGTGCTCCCCCTTGATATTCTTGACCTTTTTTTTTTTTTTTAAGCAATCTGGGTTAAGTAACTTGCTCAAGGTTACATGGCCAGGTGTTTCTGGGTGGGTGCTAAGTGTCTGAGCCCAGGATTCGATCCCCAGGTCATCCCGACACTGGAGCTGGTGCTCTTACTCACTGTGCTACCTGGCCACCCCATTGACCTTTTCTTCCAGATGAATTTTTTTTCTAACTCTTAAAATAATTCTTTGGCAGTTTGAATGGTATGGCACTGAATAAGTAAATTAGTTTAGGTGGAATTGTAATTTTTATCATATTAGCTCAGCCTACCCTTAAGCAATTATATTTCTCCAGTCATTTAGATCTATCTTTATTTGTGTGAAAAGTGTTTTATAATTGTATTCATATATCTCTGGGTTTGTCTTGGCAAGTAGACTTCCAAGTATTTTATAATGTCTGCAGTTATTTTAAATGGAATTTCTCCTATCTCTTCCTGCTGGGTTTTATTGATAATATATAATAAAGTGCTGATGATTGTAGCAGCAAGTACCCAGCATCCCCAGGGTGGCTACCAACACAGGTTCTTAGATCTGCTTTTCTAAAGGAAAGCAACTCAAAATGGGTTAACAATTTTGCTTTAATCAATCAAACATATCATTTACCTAGTTCAGGGGGAAAAGGTCAGCATCCTGAACTTCAGAGTATACAGACAGAAACATTTCAAGCAGACAGGCCTCCAATTGTCCAACTATTACATCCATACCAAATCACAGTTACCAGAGAAGGAAGCATCAACATCTGGGTTTTTCAAAGCCGGGGGGCTCTTAATGGCTGCCCAGAGTCTCATCTGGTCAAATCACACACTTCTCAAAGTGAGCCCCAAAACAACATCTCACATAAGGATTTATATAGCCTTCTCTGGGGTCAGAGAATGTAACAACCGTCTTGACCCACTGCCCAATCACAAAGTACCAAGGTGTAGGCATTCCTGAAAAACAAGCCTCCCACCACAGGCTCTATGTGCACTTAACCTAGGGGCAGGGAAGATCTTAAAAATTTACATTCCTATAACAATGATTTATATGGGTTTATTTTATTTCCTGCAACTTTGCTAAAGTTGTTCATTATTTCAACTAGTTTTTAGTTGATTCTCTAGGGTTCTCTAACTATAACATCATATTATCCACAAAGAGGGATAATATTGTTTCTTCATTACCTATTTTTATTCCTTCAGGTTTTTTTTCTTCTTGATATTTTTCTTCTTGATCTTCATTTCTGGTACACCATTGAATAATAATAGCGATAATGGACATCCTTGCTTCATCCCTGATCTTATTGGGAATGCTTCTAGCTTATCCACATGTCAGATAATGCTTGTTGAAGGTTTTAGATAGATATTGCTTATTATTTTAAGGAAAGCTCCCTTTATTCCTATGCTCTCTAGAGTTTTTAATAAGAATGGCTATTGGGGGCAGCTAGGTGGTGCAGTGAATAGAGCACTGGCCCTGGGGTCAAGAGGACCTGAGTTCAAATCTGGCCTCAGACACTTAACACTTACTAGTCGTGTGACCTTGGGAAAATCACTTAACCCCAATTACCCTGCTCTCCCCCCTCCAAAAAGCCAAAAAAAAAAGAATGGGTGTTGTATTTTTTCAAAAGCCTTTCTACATCTATCAAGGTAATCATATAATAGTGTTGTTTTTCCTTTTTCATGTGATCAGTTATGGCCATAGTTTTCCTAATATTGAATGAATGCTGCCTTGCTGACATACATTTCACCTGGTCATACTATATGATCTTTGTGATGTATTGCTATAATCTTCTTGTTAGTATTTTATTTAAAATATTTATATCAGGGGTGGCTAGGTGGCACAGTGAATAGAGCACCAGCCCTGGAGTCAGGAGGACCTGGGTTCGGATCCGGCCTCAGACACTTAACACAAAACTAGCCATGTGACCTTGGGCAAGTCACTTAACCCCAACTGTCCTCCAAGAAGCAAAAAACAAAAAAAATAAAATGTTTGCATCAATGTTAATTAGGTAAATCAGCCTATAGTTTTTTCTCTGTTTTTGCTTTCCCTGATTTAGGTATCAAAATCATATTTGTGTCATAAAAGGAATTTGGTAGGACTTTTTTTTAAACATTTTTTCAAATGGTTTATATAGTGTTGAGATTAATTGTTCCTTAAATGTTTGGTAGAATTCACTTGTAAATCCATCTGGTCCTGGGGATATTTCTTCTTAGGGAGCTCATTTGTGGCTTTTTCAATTTCATTTTCCAATATAGGGTTATTTAAGTATTCTTTTTTCCCCCTGTTAATCTGAGTGATTTATATTTTTGTAAATATTAATCAATTTCACTTACAGTGTCAGTTTCACTGGCATGTAATTGGGGAAAATAACTTATAATTGCTTTAATTTCATTTTCATTGGTGGTACACTCTTTTCATTTTTTATACTTCCTTCTTTTTTAAAAAAAATCAGATAACCAATGATTTATCTATTTTATTGTTTGTTTTTCATAAAACTAGTTTTTAGTTTTATTTATTAGTTCATTGGGTGTTTTGTTTTTCAATTTTATTCATCTCACCTTTGATTTTTGGGGTTTCCATTTCGATGCTTAATTAAGGATTTAAAATTCATTCTTTTTCTATTTTTTTAAGTTGTATGCCCAATTCATTGTTCTGCTCTTTCTCTCTTTTATTTATTTATGTGTTTAGAGATATAAATTTTTTCCATAAATTCTGCTTTGACTTCATCCCACAAATTTTGGTATGTTGTCTTGTTGTCATTACCTTTAATGAAATTTTTTATTGTTTTTATGATTTTTCTTTGACCCATTCATTCTTTAGGATAAGATTATTTAGTTTTCAATTAATTTCTAATCTGTACTTTCACACCCCTTTATTAAATGTAATTTTTACTGCATTATGGTCTGAAAAGGGTGCCTTTGATGTTTCTTCCTTTCTACATTTGGTTATGAAGTTTTTTTATACCCTAATACATGGTCAGTTTTTTTTTTTAAAGCAATTGGGGTTAAGTAACTTGCTCAAGGTTACACGGCCAGTTATTATTTCTGGGTGTGGTGCTGAGTATCTGAGCCCGGATTTGATCCAGGTCATCCCAACACTGGAGCCGGTGCTCTTACTCGCTGAGCCACCTGGCCGCCCCTAAGCAATTGGGGTTAAGTAACTTGCTCAAGGTTACATGGCCAGGTGTTTCTGGGTGGGTGCTAAGTGTCTGAGCCCGGGATTCGATCTCCAGGTGTTCTTAACACTGGAGCCGGTGCTCTTACTCGCTGTGCTACCTGGCCGCCCCTACATGGTCAGTTTTTGTGAAGCTACTATGTACTGCTGAGAAAAAAGGGTACTCCTTTCTGTTCTCATTCAGTTTTCTCCAAAGATCTGTTTTAACTTTTCTAAAATTCTGTTCCTCTCCTTAACTTCTTTCTAGTTTATTTTATGGTTATATTTATCTAATTTTGAAAGAGAGAAATTGATGCCCCCCACTGGAATAGCTTTACTGTCTGCTTCCTCCTGTAATTCATTTAACTTTTCCTTTAACAACTTGGATGCAATGCCTTTTTTTTTTTTACTTTTTTATTTATTTATTTATGTAGCATTGATATTCATTGTCAGTCTTGCCTTTTAGTCCAGATGTACTTATCCTGCTTAACTCTTTTAATTAGGTCTCTTTTTGTTTTTGTTTACTCTGGCATCATGGTTGCTATCTCTGCCTTTTTTATTTCAGCAGAAGCATAATAGATTCTACGTCAGCCCTCTATTTCAACTGTGTATCTCTCTCTCTCCCCCCCGTCTCTCTGTCTCTCTCCCTCTTCCTCTCTCTCTGTCTCTGTCTCTCTCTGTGTCTCTCTGTCTCTCTCTCTCTCCCTCCCTCCCTCCCTCTCTCCCTTCCTCTCTCTCTGTCTCTCTTTGTGTCAAATGTGTTTCTTCTAAGCAATAGATTATTGGTTTCTGATTTCTAATCTATTCTGTCATTTGCTTCCATTTTATAGGTGTATTCATCCCATTAACATTCACATTTATGACTACTTACTGTGCATTTCCTTCTGTTCTATTTTCTTCTGCTTATCTTTTTCTCTCTCTTACTCTGTCCCTTCCCAAAAGTCTTTTTTGCTTCTGACTACTGCCTCCCTTAATCTGCCTTTCTTTTTAACCACCCCTCCTTTCTCTTATTCCCTTTCCCTCTTTCTTTTTTTCAATCATTTGCTTGTTTTTCGGTCTGTTTCTTTATTTTGAACTTTCTGTTGAAGTTTGACTCTGTTACTGGGGTGGAGGTGGAAGGGAAATTTCACACTGCTATTTTCAGAGTTAGTTCTGTGTGTTTGGAAGTTTTGGGTGCTGCCTAAGTGGTGTGATCCAGTGAGACCTGTGGTCATTGCTCTCTCAGTCTGTGCTCTTTTCCTTACCCAAGAAGGGCCCCTGATCCCTTGAAGCCACAAATAATACTGGTCCTCAGGGCCCCTGCTCCTTTGTGACTGCAAGCACTCCTGTCTGCCCTACACCTGTGACCCAGAAGTGGGTACATGCAATGGAGATGTCAAACAGTGCCTGGTTCTGCACCTAGTGCTAGCACAGGGATCCTTTGCATTCTCTTACTGACCAGTTGCCAGATCCCCTTACTTTGGCTTGAGAGCTCCCAAAACTGCTACTGATGTCACTTTCAGTGCCTGTTTCTAGTGGTGCTGCCACATGCACTCTACGCCAGCTCCCACCCCAGTGTCACAGACTTCTCATTCCAATCTCTTAAGTTGTCTTAGGCTGGAAAAATGTCTCACTCTGACCTTTTGTTGGCTCTATCACTCCAGACTTCAATTGGAGGAATTATTTTAAAGTTATTTGAAGGGCAAAGTGAGGAGAACTCAGCTGTTTCCTCTATTCCACTATCGTCACACTGCCCCTGGAACTGCCTATATCTTCTGAACATGGAAAATAATGCAATTAAAAGAATTCACAGATTGCCTTGGGGTCAGGGGGTGGGGGAAAATGTGACTATCCCGATATTAATTTCACTTATAGTCAATTTCTTGTATGCTAAATACACATTTCACATGCAGCCAGTCTATTTTAATGAGCAAGAAAAGAAGGAAGATAATGAGTATTTTATTTTCTTCTGATAGAAAGGCAGTTTTCTTGCCGTTATTTGTTTATCATTTAGGACTCAAGTCATGAAAAATACTGCATTCTTCTGCTGAACCAAACTGTTCACTTCCTTTTATCTTGCATTCAAGGGAACAAGGTTGGAAGCAATATTTAGGTTTTCCATAATTTGGCACCTAACAAGAGAGATCCAAAGCAACAGAGTAACATCCCACTATCATTCCTTTGATAGGTAAGTTGGTAGCTTAAAAATTTCATTGGTCATTTGATATTTCTCTGTACAGAACTTTTCAGAAGTAGTCAGATAATGCAACATTCCTTCCTCCTCAGAGATGTGAGGGACTAGAGTTACAGAAAGTGACATGATTTCAGAAATAAGGTTTTTCCTCGGTTACAGAGGGGAATATTTCAGTGGTGGGGGAAAAGTAATTACTTTTTGTGATTTGGGGGCAGGATCAACATTAGGAAAAATACTTAGAGGGTTGAAATGTCTTAAATTTTAAAGCATGAGGTATTTTCTTTTGGGGTGTTCTAACAGGTCAATAGTATTTTTGTTTTTTTGTCACAACACATGAATTCCTAGAATTTGTTTGCAGGTCTTTGTTTGTAGTGCTGGACAGCCTGACTTCTTCTGATGAGGCCATTGGTGCAGCAGCACAAGGCTGGCTGGTTCGAGCCCTTTCCCTTAATGATGTGTCCCGAATCCTGGAACCTGTTCTCTTGTTTCTGCTTCACCCAAAGACACAGAGAATATCCATTCACTGCATCAAGCAGAAAAACTCAGCAGGTAACTACACTGGAATGAGCAAACAAGGGCAAGGACTAACCTATGAAAACGAACCATGCCATAATAACTTAGGGGAATATCATAATGGTAGTGTAGTGGTGATGTGTTGCGGTTTTTTGTTTTTTTTGTTGTTGTTGTTGTTTTTTATCAGAAAAGACCAGCATTTATCAATACTAAGACATATATTTGTTCCTGGTTTTCCTTCTATTCCTGAAAAATCTCTGCTGATAGACCAAAAAAAAAAAAAATAAAACTTCAGCAAATAGGGTTATACTTCTATAAGATAAAATAATAGCTTTCTTCTTCTCTGGTGCAAATGGCAAAAGTGATGCAGGGGAAAAGGCCAACAATAATGGAACTTCTAGGGACGGCTAAGTGGCGCAGTGAATAGAGCACTGGCCCTGGAGTCAGGAGGACCGGGGTTCAGATCCAGCCTCAGACACTTAACACAAAAAATAGCCATGTGACCTTGGGCAAGTCACTTAATCCCAGTTGCCCTCCAAAAAGCAAAAAATAAATAAATAAATAAATAATGGGACTTCTAGCCACACAGCAAGAGCTTACACCATTAGACAGATCGAACTAGCTAGTCTGGCATAACCAAATGGTTATAGATTCCTAACTAGCAGAGATCTTGGCAATCACCTAGCCTACTCTCATTTTCTAGTTGTAAAGTAGCATGGCATAGTGGAAGGGTCACCAGCTTGGAGATCTCATAATGCCACTTCTAATGCTTACTGATTTGTGAATCTGGCAGGTCACTTATTTTCTGTGGGACTCGGTTTCCTTATCTATAAAATGAGGAGTTCAGACTGGATGGATTTTTTTCCCCCAAGATCTCTTTCAGCTCTAAATCATTGATTTTGTGATGTTATGAGACTAATGTCCAGAGGTATGCGTATGGATGGGAAAAGGTAGAATCAGAATGTAAACCCAGGTCCTCTGACCCTGAATCCAACCCCTATCCACTACCCTTTGCTGCTTTGATGTTTGAGTTTGTCAAGGCTAATGCTCGTGAAATAATTTCCCTCTTAGTTACCATATTTAATACTTGAGGAAAAGACCATGAAATGAATTGATGGTGTGTGGGATTGTGATTTGAGTTGGCCAGTCACTAGGTTTTGCCAGGTATGCATAACTGAGAGATCATAAATTAGCATACAGTCCAATAATTAGACTTTATTTTTATACCTCACAGGATTTTTGTGAGGAATCTTCTTTTAAATCTTAATGTATTATATAAGTGTATTATTTCTATTAAAAATAAAGGCTCTGTCTTAAAATAGCTTCTATAAATAGTTAACATCTGTCTCCTCTTTTGTGAAATAAGTTCTTCCATCTTTAAAATTCTATCTATAATTGTTATGTATGAGAAAGTAACAGGCCCTTTAGAGAGAGGGTGTATGACATAGTGGATAGAGAACTGACCCCAGAGTCAGGAAAATCTAGGTTTCAGTCCTGCTCTGTGACCCTGAGCAAGTTAATGCCTCGAGCAACTCTTAAAGAGTTTGAGTTTCTTTGCAGATGCTGATCTGCTCTTCATCAGGTGTTCTCTACAGCAATAAAATCAAAGATCTAATCAAAAATATATATGAGGTGGGGCAGCTAGGTGACAGTACATAGAATGTAGAATTTGGAATTAGGAAGATCTGAGTAAACTTATTTACTCAAATGTACTCTAACTAGGATTAGGAAAACAAAAATTAGATGATGGTAAAATTTCTAATAGTTCATGAAAACAGTACCATCCTATGCTGTAAATGCAAAGGGAAAAATAATACTAATTGGGTGAAAATTACTCTTCATTTTCTTTTATTTAGTCATGCAAGCTGTTAGCTGTTTTCATTTTCTGTCAGGAAAAATCTAATCCACAGGAGGAGCTGGTGGGTTTTGTCCATTATGTGAACTATTTGGTTTTCCAACTATGATGGATCCTCTCAGATTAAAAGGCTTCATTAGGAACAAGATCATTGCAATGGCCACCCAGATCATTATTATCATGCTAACACTGAGGCCAAGATCCATAGAAGAATTAGGTCCTGCTAATTCCTGAGGGCACTCTGTGCGCAGTAGGACTGGGACTGTCTGAACAGATTGAGCAGTCTTCTCATTGCATGTTCATGAGAGCAAATGCATTCACACACTTGCTGTGTGACCCTGGTCCAGTCATTTAACATCTCTGTGCTTCAGTTTCCTCGTTGGTAAAAATGAGGATAATAATAGCACCTACTTCCTGGGGTTGTTGTGAGGATTAAACAAAATAAAATACGTAAAGCATTTTTAAAAATATATATTCCCAGTAATTTCTCCTACCCATGATTAATTATTTAACAACTCTGCAGTTTTTTAGACCGCTAAATAAACTACTTCTTTTAGTCCTGTGAGTCTCTCTTCTTTAGAGAACCAATTTATCTGCCATTTCAGTTCTTCTAAAAAGTTATCTCTTCCTTTCCAGCGGATTTACATCATTGGTTTAGCAAGAAAAAAGCTTGTTTCAAAGAAACGTATGGGGGGTCTGATTGTCATGAAGGCAGCTCCCATGAAAACCTACCCTTGAATCAGTTTACTACTGTTGACCGGGAAGCCATTTGGGCTGAAGTGGAGAAAGACCCAGAGAAGTTTCAGCTGAGAAATGGCCCAGATGATGATGATGATCTTCCTTATTGCACGGACATCCCTGACAGGTCAGAAGGTGAGCTTCAGGACAACAGTGAGCACACAGAGTCAGCAGATACAAGCTTAGGACACACTGACAGTGAAAATACTTCTTCATTCTCAACACCCTCCCTTGATCCTCATGAGTTGAGCAGTGAAGAAAACTGTTGCACCCCCGTGCATGATAGAGTTCCCCCTAAGCATTCCACCTCGATATCTGCTTTCCAATCTCAGGTCTCTAAAGCAGTTGCCAGACGAAACCTGGTGCGATTAGACTCAGACAAGACCCAAGCTTCAGAGTCACTCTCTAGTGATGAGGAAGTTGACGTGGATCAGACTCTCACAATGTCCAAGTTACTAAAGCAGCAGAAGGAAAAGCAGGCAATGACCGAGGCTTTATTTAAACACATTCTGTTGTACCTACAACCCTATGACTCCAAACGAGTCCTATATGCCTTTTCTGTGCTAGAGACAATACTCAAATCCAACCCCAAAGAATTCATTGAGGCAGTTTGCAGGACTAACATGGATTCCAACTCTACTTCTCATCTGAACCTCATCTATAACCTGTTAGCACGCCACCAAGAAGCCTTGGTTGGGCAAAGTTTCTACGGAAAACTTCAGACTCAGTCACTCACCACATGCCCTCATTCCCTTTTAATTGAATTACTTATTTACCTCTGCCTGAGCTTCCTGCGTTCGTATTTTCCATGCTATGTACAGGTCTCCCACCAAGACATACTTGGCAACCAAGCTGTACAAATCAAGAGCGTGGAGGTCTTGATTCGAATAATGAGTCAGTTGACCAGTATTGCCAAATCGTTTAAGGGGAAGAATGTGGACTTCATACAGAATTTACTAGAAAGGTGCAAAGTTCAAGAGTTTGTCCTCCTCTCTCTATCCATTTCCATGTTTAGTAATCAGAAGCAGTATGAACTTCTTGCCTCAGATAAAACCAAGTCCCCTCGAGAGGAGATGCTCTTTGAAGAAGGCCTGATTAGCTTCAGTCAGGATAAGATCTGGAACCCCCTGCAGATTGAGCTGCTAAAACTCCTGCAGGTCCTGATTATCTTGGAACACCATCTGGGAAAGGTCCAAGAAGAACTGGAAAATCAGTCCGATCTGTCCAAGGAGTGGCAGAAGACCCTCAAATTTCAGGAGTCCATCAGTGCCATGCAGTATGTACAGCCTCACCCAATTACTTCCCAGGGACTGTTCATCTCTGCTGTGGTTAGAGGTTTACAGCCGGAGTGTGGTTATGGGATGCACTCAGCCTGGGTTAGTCTGGTCACATCTTCCTTACCGTACTTTGGGAAGTCATTAGGTTGGACTGTTACTCCTTTTGTTGTACAGATTTGCAAAAATCTGGATGATCTGGTCAGGCAATATGAAAATGAGTTTGTGAAGTCTTCAGTCAGGTAAGATGTGTCAGTATACATAATTTTTTTTCCATTATAGACTATAGTATAGAATGGCCAATTTGAAATAGAACATTGTTTAATATACATAATGGATTATTTATCATTGTCAAAAGAGAATATCCAGGATCTGAATTCTACTCTTCTTAGTTATGCTATGATTGATGGCAAATCAATTGCCATGGATTATCTGTAGGATAAGAATAAAAATTAAAATATCTCCAATAGAATCATTATGAAAAGGAGAATAATTTTAAATGACATAAAACACATTTTATTTTTTTTGTTATTCTTAATGCTTTATTAACTTCTGATTTACATCATTCATTTCCACCAGATTTTGAGTTACAAATTTTCTCCCTGTTTCTCCCCTACCCACCGCCCCAAAATAGCATTCCCACAGAATATCCCCTCCTCCAATCTGCTCTCTCCCATATTTTCTCCCATACCCCTTTTGACTTTTCCAGTGGATCTCTATGCCTCAGTGCCTGTATATCTTATTTCCCAATTACATGTAAGATGGTATTAATAATAGTGTATATATATATATATATATTTGAATATTTGATTTTAAAACTTTGAATTCCAGATTCATTCCCTTCCTTCCTTGTCACCCTCCCTTACTGGGAAGATAAGCAGTTCAGTATAGGTTGCACATGTGTGGCTAATGCAAAACAATAACATAGTAGATATATTGTAAAAGACTGACTATATTTCCCCTCCTCCTATCCCACCTCCCACTTGTTCCATTCTCTACTTTGATCCCATCCCTTTTCAAAAGTGCTTCCAACTTCCCTCCCCCCCAGCCTGCCCTCCCTTCCATCATCCCCCCTCTCATCCCCTTCCCCCCCATTCTCCTGGAGGGTGAGATACCCTATTTAGAGTGTATTTCACTCCTTCCTCAAGCCAGATTCAATGGGATTGAGGTTGACCCATTCCCTTTTGCCTTCCTATTCTTCCCCTCCATTGTAACCATTTTCCCTTGCCTCTTCTGTATGAGATTTTCCCAATCTGTCTCTCCCCATCTCCTCTCATTATATACCTCTCACCTCTTAATTTCACCTTTTAAGTATCATCCCTTCCTGTTAAATTGGTCCTGTGCCCTCTATCTATGTATACCTGTAAACATATATACACACATTCACATATGTATTCATATGCCCATATACCCTCATATATAGACATATATATACATATATATTTCTAATCCCTTCAGCTACTGAGAAAAGTTTCATAAGTTACAATTATTGTTTTTCCATGTAGGAATCTTAATAGTTAAACTTTGATAAGTTTCTTATGATTTCTTTTCCCTCTTTACCTTCTCAAGCTTCTCTTGCTTCTTGTATCTGAATGTCAAATTTTCTATTCAACTCTGGTTTTTTCAGCAAGAATGCTTGAAAGTCCTCTATTCCACTGAATGACCATATTTTCCCCTGAAACATGATACTCAGTTTTGCTGGGTAGGTGACTCTTGGTTTTAATCCCAGCTCCTTTGACCTCCAGAATATCATATTCTAAGCCCTTCGATCCCTCAGTGTAGAAGATACCAGATCCTGGGTTATCCTGATTGTGTTTCCACAATATTCAAATTGTTTCTTCCTGGCTGCTTGTAATATTTATTCTCTCCCTGATCTGGGAATTCTGGAACCTGGCTATAATATTCCTAGGAGTTTTCTTTTTGGGATCTTTTTCAGGAGGTGATTGGTGGATTCTTTCAACCTCTATTTTGCCCTCTGGTTCTAAAACATCAGGGCAATTTTCTTTGAGAACTTCCTGAAGGATGATTTCTAGGTTCTTACTTTGGTCATGGCTTTCAGGTAGTCCAGCAATTTTTAAATTATCTCTCCTAGATCTATTTTCCAGGTCAGTGGTTTTTCCCATGAGATATTTCACATTGCCTTCTATTCTTTCATTTGTTTGGATCTGTTTAACAGCATCTTGATTTCTCATAAAGTCATTAGCTTCCATTTGCTCCAATCTAATGCTGAAGGAATGATTCTCTTCTGTGAGCTTTTGAGATTCTTTTTCCATCTGGCAAATTCGGCTTTTTAAGGCATTCTCATTGCCTTTTTCAGCCTCCTTTGCCATTTGAGTCAGTCTGGGGTTTTTTTTTTTTAAGCAATTGGGGTTAAGTAACTTGCTCAAGGTTACATGGCCAGTTATTTCTGGGTGTGGTTCTAAGTATCTGAGCCCGGATTTGATCCCCAGGTCATCCCAACATTGGGGCCAGTGCTCTTACTCGCTGAGCCACCTGGCCGCCCTTTAGTCTGTTTTTTAAGGTATTATTTTCTTCAGTCAGGCTGTTGACTCTCATTTCATAATTTTCTTGCATTGTTCTCATTTCTCTTCCCAATTTTTCCTCCACTTCTCTTATCTGCTTCTTAAAGTCCTCTATGGCCTGTAACCAGCTTGTATTTTCCAGGAGTTCTGACTTCACTGTTTTCCTCCTGTTCCATGCTTTGCTCCTTTTTGTCCCCAAAATAGGAGTGTAATGTTGGAATCTTCTGGCTGCTTTGTTTCCTTTGCCTGCCCATTTTGCCACTCAATTACTTGACTTTTGGGCTTTTTGCCACAGTAGGACTCTGCCACCAGACAGGGGAGCTTTTGTCCCAAACACTGGGGTTTTCTCAGCTGCCAGAGGTATTAGATGGGTGCCCTCTCTGAGGTCTATACACGCTCTGGCAAGCTGGACACACACCCTAGGACCTCCACCCTAGACTACAATCCAGATCCAGGCAGGTTAAAGCAAGAGTGATTACCCCTCAGACTGGTGCTTGGTCCCCCTACACTCTGCAGGCCAGGAGCTGAAGCTGCCACGTGGCACTGGCTGGCTGTGCCAGTGTCTCAGCAGCTTCTTGCCCCGGGGGTAAAAGCCACGCACTCCCACTTACTGGTCCCAAAGTCCAGACTGCACTGGCCTCTCACTTTGTCCTTCTCATCTATGTGTTGATAAACCTGGAAACGGCCACCGCTGCTGCTGATCTGGAGTCCCTCTGGCTGGTGGCTGGTCAGGCCCTCCCTGGGGCTAAAGCCTTGGTGTGGGGCTGGGCTCGGCTCCCAGAGTGCTGTGCTGGATTCCTGCTGGCCTGCCACGCTGTCCTCAGCGGGAGGTTAGATTCTCTGTGTCATTTTGTGGGTTCTGCAGCTCCAAAGTTTGTTTAGAGTCCCCTTTTTACATGCATTGGGGAAGGTGGAAGCCAGAGCCACGGGAAGGTCGTGCTTCTACTCTGCCATCTTGGCCCCACCCCCCATAAAACACATTTTAAATAATAATAATTCCTATTTGTATAACCCTTTGAGGCACTTGGATCACTACAGTCTTTTGAGGTGGATATTACAGATATTATTTATCCTGATTTTATGAATGAAGAAACTTAGTCTCTGAGGGGCAAAGTGACTTGCTTGTAATCTCACGGTTAGTAAATGTTTAGAGAAGACCAGACATTTCTGGTGACATTTCTTGACTCCAAATCCCTCCATTCTGCCAATGCTGCCTATCAGAAATGTTTATATAGAGTTAAGTGGCCTGAGCCCCATGACTTTTCAAGCAGACCAAGCATATTTGCTACTATAACTACCACCTCTCACTCCTGTCACCTATTTACCAAAGGTTTGATCCAAAGAAACAAACAGAATCAGTTTCCCCCCTTAAACAAAGGTTTGCCCTAGAACAAACAGAATGGATTTCCCCCTTAGCCAAAGGTTTGAAAAAGGAACAAACAGAATCAGGCTGTACATGTGCTTTTACATGCTTATTTATTCTCATTAAGCCAGAGAATCATGTATGATGGAGTCAGAAAATAATTCTCAATTCAGAGGTAAACAAACTGAAGGAGACCCTTTATATTATTAGAGCAATTCCAGCTCAGGATGCCTGTGTCAACCCAAAATTATAGTCTCCGTGTGTTTAAACATAATGTGAAAAAGGAATTTCTTAATGGGATAGGTAGTAAATAACAATAAGATAAGAGAATGTCAAGATGTCAAATTGAAATTCCAGATCTAGGATGTATGTGTTTCTTTTATCACTAATGTGATATAATATAACATAAGAAAAGTCCTATTATTCAAAATAGTGTCTAGTTCGAGGCACCTTGTCCTTGGTAGTCATAAACAGAAGAATGTTCCTGATCAGCTTCATCTAGTCTTGTAATTGCTGACACAGGAAGGGGCCTTTTGGGTTAATTCAGAGAGCAAAGCAAAGCATGTCTGTTATGCCAGAGCACACAAAGAATTATGGTAGGGTAAGCCCAGAATAGGCTCAAAATGTCTTTCTCCTGATTGACCAATACAGGTTTTTCTTAGGTATGGGGGGGCACAAAAATGGTTCATACTCCCAACTCTTTCAGAGTCAGAGGAAGGGAGGTTGAGGTGAAAGGGTGGGGAGGGGCAGGGAAAAGAGACATGAAATAGCAGAGTGAGAAATTAATAGTGTCCCACCATCTTCTAAGAATATCAAGACCTTGAGGTAAATGTCAAGTACCATTTAATATTCTTCATAATGTAATTTTGTCTACATGTTATTTTCAACATATACTTTAAAAAATCAATTCAAAATGTAACATATAAATTAATCTTTAGTGATATTGGGAAATTTCATAATTCTTAAAAATATTTATCACTTTTTCTCCAAAGCATATCCTGTAAGAGGGAGAACATTTCTCCAGATTATCCACTCACTCTGTTGGAAGGTCTAGCCACTATTAGTCATTTTTGCCTCCTGGAACAACAATCCAACCAAACAAAAATGGTAACTATTTTCTCTGAGTTCAAGAGAGAACTCAGAGTTTGTGATACTTTGTCTTTTTTGCATTGGCTTATGTCTATGTTTCAGAAAAGTGGTAGTATTTACATTTTTTTGGTTTAGACCTGTGATTTACATTTTTACTTTGATGCTGTAGGCACTTAATAGATGATTGATTATCGACTGTATCTCATCATTTTCTTATCATTGGAGGTGACTAAGCAGAAGCTATTTTATACATAGCTAGTAATGATATTATACATATTACTTTATTTGAGCCTCACAACAGCCCTATCCAGATAAGGTAATCTGTATATTATTATTATTTGGTTTTTATTTTTTTAAGTAGTAAGGGTTAAGTGACTTGCCCAGGGTTGCAGTTAGTATCTGAGGCAGATTTGAACCCAGGTCCTTCTAGCTCCAGGACTGGTGCTCTATCCACTATGCCACCTAGCTGCTCCATTGTTCTCATTTTACAAAAAAAGGGAACTGAAGATCAACAAAGTCATGTGACTTTCCCCCATTGTCCCACATCTAGTAAACCCTGAAAGCCAAACCACTGTGGCATTTTGCCTCTCTGTCCTAAAGATGCGTGATTCCTTCATCAGCTAAGGGGTTAGATTAGATGATGTCTAAAGAGTTTTTTAGCTTCAAGATTCTGTGTTTCTATCTATGCACTTGTCTAACATCCAATTTCACAAATAATATTAAATTAAGAATAAAAAATCATGTGAATAGAGCACCAGCCCTGGAGTCAGAAGGACCTGAGTTCAAATTTGGCCTCAGACACTTAACATAAAAACTAGCCATGTGACCTTGGGCAAGTCACTTAACACCAATTGCCCTCCAAAAAAAACAAAATAATTAAAAACTCTGTGCTTAATTGTGATTAATTTTAAAATGTTTATTCATCAACGAGAGGCAGTGTGGTAGAGTGGAAAGAGAACAGACTTTGAAGCCAGGAAGATCCTGAACAAGTCACTTATCCATTCAGTGTTCTAGGCCACTGATGTCAAACTCAAATAGAAATGAGGGTCACTAATCCTTACATAAAGATCCTTGCAGGCCACAGATAGACTTGGTTTTGAAATGTAATGTCATCTGTGTTTTATTGTATTTTTATGTTGTTCAGTATTTCCAGTTACATTTTAATCTGTTTTGGTTGCACTCAGTAGTATTGGCCAGTACCATGTTTGACACCTTTACATCTAGGCAACTTCCTCAGACTATCATAGCCAGTAGTCAACAGACATTTATTAAATGACTACTTTGTGCCAGGCACTGTGCTAAGTGTTGGGAATACAAAAAAGGAAAAGAGAATCTCTGCTCTCGAGGAGCTCACAATCTAATGGGAGAAAACGATCCACAGAAGGAAGCTGGGGGTGAGACACCAAGAGAAGAGGGAAGGGAGGCACCAGGAGGTGCCTCCATTTAGGGGCATGGACCAAGTAGAGTTTCAGTTCAGTCGTCATTCAGTTGTTTCTGACTCTTAGTGAACCCATTTAGAATTTTCTTGGCACAGACACTGAAGTGGTTTGCCATTTCCTTCTCCATCTCATTTCACAGATGAGGAGACTGAGGCAAACAGGGTTAAGGTAATGGTAAATAAAGTTAGCTAGAAAAGCCTGAGCCTCTGTAAAGGGAGATGTTGAGAATAGTTCATTGCTCCTCTCTCCAGCCCTCAGACGAGAAAGACAACTGAGGGTGCTGAGAAGGCCTTGAGTTGAATCAGTTTCCTGAGTTGAATCAGTTTCCAAGATGATCAGATTCTCGATGATTAGTTTATCCTGGGGGAGGCATGATGTGGAGCTGAAACCAAATAGAGCAGCTGATGGTAAATATTGCAGAAAAAAATTGCAAAGAAATTGCTAACCTGCATTGATAAAAGAAGTGTCCTTGTCTGGAGATTCCATGTACCAATGAAATCACAGATCTGGTCCCTATCTTGCATATTCATCTCTTCTAATACCTGCTCCCAGTAAGGATCATAGATTTAGGGCTGGAAAGGGTCTTAAATATCCTCTTTGATCCCTTCATTTTATTGGTAAGGAAACTGAAGCTCAGAGAGATTAAGTGACTGACCCAGGGTCATGCACATAGAAAGTAGCAGATCAAGTCTTTGGACCCCAGTACTGTGACTCCAAATCCACTGCCTTCTTCATTTCATCATGCATCCCCCCAACTGAGAAAAAGAAAATCCTCTATCTCAAAGAATGGAGAGGAAAAGAAACGATTGTACATGTTTCTATACCAGAATAAAAATGACTTTTTTATGACATTTTTAAATGACTTTTTTAAAGTGAATAAATTATATCATTTCCAATAAAGTTATGGTATTGCTATCATATGGAAATATAGGTCAGTTGTTTTCAGAGAAAAGCGAACTTGTGAATATTACAGATTCATGTTTAATTCAACAAATATTTATGTAAAATAGAAGGTACCCTTCCTGAGGAGATGAGAACAGATATCAACAGGATCTGTGACCCTTGTTCCCCCTGTCCCATGGGAAGCACACAGGTGGTGGCTCAGACATGGAGTGGGATGTGCACAAAGCCTGAGCTACTCAGTGCTAAAGCTTACATAGAGCCTTTGGACAGAGCTGACATGGTACTGATGCAGTTTAAGGGGGGAGTTCAGGGACCTCTCAAGGACTGGGGTGCAAAACAGGGTCGTCTGGACCTAAGCATTCTTTAAGACAAGTTGGCAAAGATTTATTTTTATGATTTTCAGCAGGCAAAAGTTTGTAAGGAACCTGTGACCTTAGAGGGGCACAGTTAAAGTTTATGTAGGATAAACTATAGTAAAACATGTGCCAAATATGCTAACTGGATGATGTGGGATGGGATTAGGGAGTAGCTAAGGAATGGTCAGTTCTTAAAAGAACATGCACTTTATGTATCTACTGTGCAGGTATCTTACTCAAAGTTCACTAGGAAAGGCGCAAGAAGGGTTAGGGGGAGCACAGGGAGATGTGGTTTTTAGGTCTGCTACATCACTAAGTTAAACTAATGGTCAGGGCCAACTGAGGATTGCCCACTCTGCCACCAATCAGTGTCTTGTTAGACAAGGTATAGGGAGTATACATCTATCTTAAGTCTAGGATACACATAATGAGGAGTCCAGAATGCATATAATGAGATAAGGAGTTGGTATAGATAGTCCAGTGGGTACTGAATATCTTTATGAGCCAGTACAAAGCCAGTTCAAACTAATAATTCCTATAGATGCAGTTTGTTACTATACCAGGGAGAGAGATAACTGTTTTTTTGCTGGGGCCCACTCATGAGTAATTGCTAAAAACAGTGTTCCTTAGGCTGGGGAGAAATTGCCAGGCATAGAGTTTTGAGGCAAGGGGGAAATGTGATCTTGGAATTGGGGTCTAAGCACCCAAGCACCGCATCAGTACTAACAGGTTCTGAAGGGATGAGGCAATGTTGTAGGCCATTGGAATGATGAGAAAGGGGAGAGGGAGCTAGGAATCTTAATTTTAACTGTCACAGCAAGCAAAAAGATGGAGGAAGGTTGGGGTATGGTGTGCAATAACATCAGTTCTTCTCACTGGTTAACCTCAGCATAGAATATCATTAAGTGTCTTGGGAGCTGGGTCCAAAGCAGGTGAACTGGTTATTAAGTTTCTTCAATATACAGGGGGCTGTGGGTAAAAGAAAACTCCCCCTGTCCTGAAGGAATTTATATCTACTAGGAAGGGGCTCTGGGTGAGGGTGTAATGGTGATACTTTCATATATATATATATTTACATGATTTTTTGCTTCTTTAGTCAACTTCTCTAAGTGACCCTATCAACTTGAGAAATGCCAAGAATGCCATTTTGGAAGAATTGCCTCGAATTGTTAACACCATGTCCCTTCTGTGGAGTGTAATTAGGAAAGAAGAAACCCAAAAAAGACAAGCTGATTTCTTTGGATCTTCAAAAGGATCGTCTTTAGTTTACTTCAAAGCTACCAAAGTAAGAAACATTTCCAAATGTTGGTCTTCTTCTTTCCTCCTTCTCTTGCTTTATTACTTTTCTCCTCCTTTAAAAAAAAATTAAAAGCCCTGAATTAGAATTGAGCCAGTGACCAAGACTAGCTCCCCTCCCCTCTAAGTTTGTGTGGTGAATCTTCCATTAGACCAGTAGAAGGATCAGTTTGATACAACAGCCAATGATGGGCCATACTACCTGTCCTTCCACCCCACCCTACCCCTCCCACCATTCCTATCTTTAAAACTCAATCCAGGCTGAAATCATGGCTAAACAGGAATCAGCCTCTGACCTCATGCATGCTTTGAGAAATCTCGTGGAATTGGGAAAGTAGAAAGGGCCAGATCTATGAAAGTGATACTATAGGGACCATTAGACCCAAGGAGTATTGTAGAGTTGCTGAAACCAAACCCTGGCTTACAGACTACAGCATGGCATCCTGTAACCCTTTTTTCCTCTGGAGCTTCTGTGTAGAAAGTCTGAAACTTTTCTTTCTGACTACAGAAATGTCTGTATAGCTTTCTTCTAAATATTGACTTTGTTTTTTATAAGCACTGTTAAACACAGGCCTTTGCCAGTCCAGATGTTGATGTTTGTTCAGTCATTTTTCAGTCATGTCCAATTCTTCATGGAGTAGTTTCCCTTTTCCTTCTCCAGTTCATTTTACAGATGAAGAAACTGAGGCAAACAGGGTTAAGTGACTTGCCCAGGGTCACACAACTAGTAAGTGTCTGAAGCTAGATTTGAACCTAGGAAGATGAGTCTTCCTGACTCCAGACACTCTATTTACTAAGCCTAACTGTCTGGATGTACTAAATTACAAATGGACTTGGGAGGAGGCAGTTGGGGAGCAATCATCCCCAGAAAAGTGAGTAATAAGCATAACGATAATAGGACTGGTTAGACAGTCTTGCTTACCACCCCACCCCACTCTATCACTGTTGAGGATTCATTGCCTAGCTGGATTTCCTGGTATAAATCCTCCTTTGCTCTGGGAATTTATATCCAGCAATCTAATTCCCTCTAACTTTTTTTGCTTTGAGTCATTAGTGGTCTGGCCAAACATTGCTAGGTTATTTCTTTCTCTCCCTCCTCTTCTTTACCTCTATGGATCCTGTCAACTCTAACTTCTGCCTGAACTGACTTTTAAATGTGCCTGCCCCCCTTTCCCCTCTCCCCCATTCATGGGAGCATGTCCCATAATTGTTCTATCTCATTTTTCACTTTCTAATTTATGCAAGGGACTTAATTACTTCATTCAGGAATCACCTGACTCAGTATATTTTTATAGTTATTTTACCATTTCTCTATAAGTCATTTTCTTCTATTAGGTCTTAGGTTTTCAAGGACTAATTCCCTTAAGCAAGAAACCATAAAGAGAAAATATTTTGTCTAAAAGATATTTAGTGAGCAGTCTCCATTAATTTTATGTAGTTGTAACATTCGTTCTGAGTTATTCAATATAAGATGTTGAGTTACATTTGAATGAGTCTGTTTAAACAAATGTTAGCATTTCTTTTATTGTACTCTATCATGACTGTGTCAATATGCTATACTCCATGGGACTCTAAACCTTCCTGGTGCATAGACCAAATTATCATCATTCCACATAACGGGAAGTCAGAGAAGCATCTGCAGTTACTATAGTGCTGCATATTATTAAATTTGAGATGTGAATGTGACTAAAGTTGAGTTGTCACAAAGAATATCATGATTCAGTTCTGTAATGTACAGTCCTATGGAAAATCTTCAGAAAAATTGGAATCAAGGTACTTGGTACCTTGAGGATACAAACAGTGCCCTAAGGATTAAGAGTTGCTTTCCCCTAGTTTATTCTCCAACCTGAAGGCATCCTAAAGTCTCTTTCCCTTATTTTAAAATACAATAAAACTTCCCTCTTATACTTGTCTCCCCCCATCCTGGGTCATAAAATTTCCCCTGTCTCCCTTATCTTGTGGCTTCCATCTTCATTATCCTGTCCCTAGTCTTTTAACCACCATAGAAACCTCTAAAACTATATCATCATCTGAAACCTCTATATAATGATAATTCCCCCAAATACTGGAATCTCACTTAGCTTTCTTGCTAGGAAACCCGTACTACTTTTGCATCAATAAAGCTCCCAATGGTTACAGAGAAGGTCTGAGTGAATTCTTTTACACCTGAACCAGCCTCACCAACTCTAAATATCATCACATTCACATAGATCTGTCTTAAATGGGCTTAGTCATCCTTTGTTCTGAGTTTTCCTGTCTGGGCTTTGTCTTGTAAGTTGAAAGTAGACCTGTTGGCATGAAAGAGAAAAAGAAAAAGGAAGTGATCTTTTTTCTTTCATAGTTGCCCCTTTGCTGGGCTCCCAGGTTAGTAAACAAAAGTTCCTATAACCTTTGGTCAGATAGTCCATTTTCAATTTCCAGCATTATCTTCAAGGTTCTGATTTGAGAAGTAGAGAGGAGACTGAACTGGATTTCTCAACAGTCTCTTAGAGTTGAGACCCTACAATGGTAGAGAATTTTTAAAGATTTTCACAAGATAATATTTATCATAATTTACTATATAATATTTTTTTTAATTTTCTAGACCATAAGACAAAAAATTTTAGATTTCTTGAACCCTCTGGGAATTCAGCTTGGGGTCCAATTAACAGCAGCAGTTGCAGCAGTGTGGAGCAGAAAGAAAGTCAAGCATCATAGTAAGGTAAAGCTAAATAATTCATGGAACAGGTAATGTCAAAACTTGTCTGAAAGTACTGTACTGTGGAGCTTGTGATACTGGCCTTTCTTTTACTGATTATGATAATTAACTGTATTATTATTACTTTATGTGAAAATATTTTTCTGTAAAAAAAAAATCTTAGAGAGAGGCACCCTGGCATAGTTCTTGGAGAACTGACTTCAGAGCCAGTAAGATCTAGATTCAAGTCAAATCTGTCGGCATTTATTAAGCACCTACTATAAGATGCTAGACACTGTCCTAAGCACTGGGGACACAGAAAGAGGCGAAGGACAGTCCTTGCTCTCAAGGAGCTCACAATCTAATAGGTTAGACAACAAGCAAACAAATATGTACAAACAAGCTGTGTACAAGATATGGAGGACATAATTACAAGAGGGAAAGCACTAGAATTTAAAGGTGTTGGGAAAAGTTTCCCATTGAAGTTAAGATTTTAGTTGGGACTTAAAGGAAGCTGGGGAGGCAGAAGGCAGAGATGAGGAGGGAGGATAGTCATAGGGGCATAGGGGATGACCAGAGAAAATGCCCCAAACCCTTAGATGGAATGTCTTTTTTTGTGGAACAACAAGGAGACTGGTGTCAATAGATCAGAGAGTACACATCGGGAAAAAAAAAAAGAAAAAAAGTTGGAAAGATGCCACAAGGGACAGAAGAGATATAGCATGATAGTTAGCAAGGATGAAAGGTTCAAGTGAGAATTGTTCAAGATGAGGTAGACTTGGGTGTGTTTGTAGGCAATAGAGAAGGAGTAAAAAGGGAGAGATTGAAAGTGATAGAGTGGGAGTAACAGAGGGGGAATTCTGTTAGAAAAGATGGGAAGGAATGGTATTGCTGGTGCAGGTGAGACTAGGGTGGGGTAGGGAAGCCAAGAGTTATTAGCCTTGATGAGGAAAAGCCCACCTCATTATGTGGGAGAGGGGTGAAGGAGTGCCTCTAATGCCTATTACTCTTCATATCCTGGGAAAATCACTTAAATTCTAGGTGTTCTAGAGGCAACTATCTAAAATTAATTTTTTTATTTTGAATTTCTTTAATTCAGTTTTATTTTCAGGTATACATCTCCTCCCTCTCACCCCCCTCCCAACTCTTGAAAAAATAAAAATGAAACTGATCAAAAATATGTATAATCAAACAAAACAAATTCCTATATTGGCCCCCAAAACATGCCTCAGTCTGTACCCTGACTCTGTCTGGCATTGGCTAGCATGTTTTTCTTGAGTTTCATCTTGAGTCCCCTGGAATTATGGTTGGTCATTGTGTTGATATGAAACTATTATGTTACAGATAAGATGTGATCCTTCATTGGTATAGGGAGCTCCCTCATCTGGGAGTTGGTTACATCAATGATATCTCAGGTCTAGTCCCTATTCCAGTTTTTTTTTAGTAATAAAAATCTGAGAGGCTGTTCTCTCTCTGGAGGTTGGGATATGAGGGCTGGGAAGATACATTGACAGAACCTGGAAGGTATAGATCTATCAATGAGCACTTTCAACTAATCATTTCACACTTCATATCAGCTGATAATTAAAGGTGCTGTTCAACTTGGAAAGAACTTGGTTAGCAGTCCAATAGGAGCTCAGTCAGGGCTTTCATCATAGGAAGAGAAGACGATCTGCTATTGTCCCTTTGGAGAGAGGTGTAATGATGCAGAGAAATTTCATTATAATGGTTTTAACCATCAAGAAACAACATACCTCTAAAGGGGTCTATGAACTTGTTTTGTTTTTTAAATATTTTGCTAACTGTATTTCAGTATAATTGGTTTTCTTTTTAGTACTATACATTTTATTTTTTGCGTTTCAACACATTATTCTGAGATGGAGTCTATAGGTTGCCCCAGATTGCCAACGAGGGCCATAACACAAAAAAAGGTTAAGAACCCATTCTCAAGGGGAACTAAACTTAAAACAATTGGTGAAGGAACTGAGATTCCCTGTTAGAAGAAGTTAGCTATAAACTAACCACATATACTTGCTTCAAGCAAACCAACCAGAGTACAGAAAAAATTGGTCATGAATAGAAGTTTTTCAAGTTATATATGGTGAACTCCATTCAGTCCTCCAGAAAGGACAAGTATCATACTCTGAGATGCAGAGAACCAATTACTGAGGCCATAAAGAAAACTACCTTTCTCATCTAGGAAGCTATAGCTGGATTTTATTAACATATTATTTCTTTAGTTTTATATCAATAAGAAGTTTTTTCTTTCCTTCCCTCTCACTTTTTTCTTCTTTCTTTGGATATGTTTTGATGCCCCTTGGGTTTTGTTACAGATTATCCCTGTGGCAAGTACCTCTCAGCTAACTCTTGTAGATTTGATTTCTTCGCTTAATTCATTGAAAACAGATACAATATTGTACCTAGTAAAAGAAGTTGTCAAGAAACCATCACAAATCAAAGGAGAAGAGGTAAGATACTAATATATTTTGGAGTCTATCATCTCTAGAAACTTGTCTTTAAATTTTCCCTGGCATAGAGCTCCATTTCATGGAACCATATGTGAAAGATACTTAACATAACTGTTTCCATTATTCAGTAGAGGTGCTAAAATTCCTAAATGTTATAGTGTGAAAATATTTCATTAATGATCATTTTTGCTTTTCTAAATTCCTACTTGCTATTTTTTTCCCTTATAAGTAATGTATTTTGTTTGTGGATTTTGTAATTTCCAAGCAAAGTAATCTAATAAGCTAAAGTTCGCATACATTATGAAAGTATTGTGAGAGCACACTATAGACTTCCTAAGTGAGTATATTTGAGCTGTCTTTCATATTAAAAACTAATTTTTACAGAAACAAGAATCTGTTTCAATTTGAAACAATCTTTTTCCTGTCAGTTATTAAAAGCATTTCATTGTTCAATGAAACCTGGTTTACTTCTGAAAGAACACACTTCATTCTTTGCCAAACTGTAGAACTGGCAGCACTTTTCTTCCAGTCCTCAGGACAATTAAGACAACAGGCATCGTGTTCCTTGTTCCACACTGCCCCTTCTGTTCTCCAAGTGCCATTACTCAACCACCTGGCTTCCTTTAAATTTCACTCCATTCATTTGTTTTATACTTTCTGGATTCTTGCTGCTGTTTACTGACCCCCACATTCAATGAATACATTATCTGCCTCATAGAATCTTTTTCTCCCCTTTAATTCCTGCCCTTGTCATTAATTAATATTAGCATTGATGCCTCTGACTATGCTGGCCATCAACTTCAACACCTTTAACTACCATTTTCATATTACCTTAGACACTTTGAATTCAAAATTCACAATTTGAATTTTGAACCCAAAACTGTTTCACCTCTCACTGATCAATCTTCTTATCCCTTTTTATTCCTAAATTTACTATCCATCCTCATCACAACTTCTGGTCCCTCAATAATCTACTATTCTCCTAATTTGCCACACTTGTTCTAGTCTTAGCTTCACAGTTTTGACGATAATTGAATCTATAGCTAAATAATTCAGCAAAGTACTATCTTATCCCCTTAGATCCCATGCACCCTTGTTCATCCAGCATTTATACTCTGTTTAATCTCAACCCCAAATTGTCCTTCCATACTGTCTTCACTTTGTCTTCCAAGTCACCAAATATTACAAGAATAATTCATGAGAAACCATGCTGACTAGATCCCCAGTACAAACTCATGTCACCTAACTTCAAATGACTTTCATTCCTACATAGAAATCTTTTTATTCGCCTCTGATTCTCTTCCTCATTCTCCAAGCAGCTATTCCAAACCTCCTCTTCCCACGTACTATCCCTGCCTCCTGCTCTCAGGAAATGACCTTTCCTTCTGTTTACTGAGGATTGCTGCACTAGCCAGATTATTTGAGTGTCACAAGCACAACCGAATGTCACAAGAATAATACAATCTCTGTATGATAAACACTGAGTATATTGCAAAACTCTAGTGACCTACCTGCCAAAATAATCATACTTAGACAAAGAGCCCCCTATGTTTTTCAGTGTTTCCATGTTACTGCTAAGATAAAATACAAAATCTTCAGTTTGACATTCCATCTCTTCACAATCTAGTCTCAACATGCCTTTCTGTCAATATCTCATGTGTTCCAGTTGCAGATCAGGACAGATGAACTGTTAGCTCTTGCCTGAAATCAGCAACCTAATTCTCATCTCACTGTATTCGCTCTAGTTTTGCTTCATGCCTCTAAAGTACTCCCTCCTAAACTCTTTGAGTCTTTCTCTTCCTTCAGTCCTCAACTCAGATACTACTTCCTCTATGAAGGCTTACCTCCATCCTCCCACCCAGTGCAGTTCTTAAGCTTCTCTACCACTACAAATCATCTTACATTATTTATTTGTGTAATGTATTGTTGTTGTTGTTCAGTCATTCAGTACCATCCAATTCTTTGTGACCCCTTGGACCATAGCCCTCCAGGCCACTTTACCTTCACTATCTCTCAAAGTCTATTGAAGTTCATGTTCATTGTTTCCATGACACTATCTATCCATCTCATCCTCAGCTGTCCCCTTTTCCTTTTGCCTTCAGTTTTCTCCAACATCAGGCTCTTTTTCAATGAGTCCCATCTTCTCATTATGTGACCAGAGTATTTAAGCTTTAGCTTCAGTATTTGACCTTCCAGTGAGTGAATTACCCAAATTAATTTCTTTAAGCATTGACTGATTTGATCTCCTTGCTGTCCTAGGGATTCTCAAACTTCTTCTCCAGCACGACAATTTGAAAGCATTGATTCTGTGGCACTCAGCTTTCCTTACAGTTCAACTCTCACAGCCATACATTGCAACTGGAAAAACCATAGCTTTGACTATATGGACATTTGTTGGCAAAGTGATAGCTCTCCTTTTTAGTATGCTGTCCAGATTTGCCATAGCCTTCCTTCCATGGCTGCAGTCACTATGTGCAGTGATCTTTGAGCCCTAGAATATAAAATCTGACACTGCTTCTGTTTCTTCTCTCCCTATTTGCCTAGTTGCCAAGATCTTAGTTTTTTTCATGTTAAACTTCAAACCGGTTTTTATACTCTCCTCTTTCGCCGTCGTCAGGAAGTTTCTTAATTCTTCACTTTCTGCCGTCAGAATGGTATCATCTGACTATCTGAGATTATTGATATTTACCCCAGCAATCTTAATTCCAGCTTTTGATTCATTAAGCCTGGCATTTCACATGATATACTCTGCATATGAGTTAAATAGACAGGGTGATAATATACAGCTTTGTTGTACTCTTTTTTCTTTCTTTTTTGCTTTTTGGAGGGCAATTAGGATTAAGTAACTTGCCCAAGGTCACATGGCTAGTTGTGTGTGTGTGTGTGTGTGTGTGTGTGTGTGTGTGTGTGTGTGTGTGAAGTGTCTGAGGCCAGATCCAAACTCAGGTCCTTCTGACTCCAGGGCCAGCAATCTACTCACTGTGCCACCTAGCTGCCCCTCTATGTACTCTTTTTTCAATCTTAAATTAATCAGGTGTTCCATGTTCAGTTCTAACTGTTGCTTCTTGGCCTGCACACAGGTTCCTCAGGAGACTAGTAAAATGATCTTTTACTTCCATCTCTTTGAGGACTTACTACATTTTGTTGTGATCTCCATAGTCAAAGGCTTTAGTGTAGTTAATGAAGCAGAAGTAGGTGTTTTCTGGAACTCCTTTGCTTTCTCCATAATCCAGTGAATGTTGGCAATTTGGTTTCTAATTCCTCGGCCTCTTCTAAAACCAGCCTGCTCTTCTGGTAATTATCAGTTTACATATTGCTGAAGCATAGTTTACAGCATAACTTTGCTGGTGTGTGAAATAAGTGTAATTGTTCAGTAATTTGAACATTCCTTGGCATTGCCCTTTTTTAGGATTCAGACATAAGCTGAACTTTTCCAATCCAGTGGCCTCAGTTGGGTATTCCAAATTTGTTGGCATATTCAGTGCAGCACTTTAACAGCATCATTTTTTAGGATTTTAAATAGCTTAGCTAAAATTCCTTCACCTCCACTTGCTTTTTGTTAGCAATATTTCCTAAGGCCCATTTGACTTCATTCTTCAGGATGTCTGGCTCTAGATTAGTAACCACACCATTGTGGTTATAGGTGACTTTAAGTATCTTTCTTGTATAGTTCTTTTGTCTCTTCTTGCTATCTCTTCTTAATATCTTCGGCTTCTGTTAAATCACTCCCATTTTTGTCTTTTACCATGCCCATTTTTGCATGAAATGTTCCCTTGATATTTCTAACTTTCTTTAAGAGATATCCTTTTTAGACTATAACAAGAAATATTTTTTTCATCTTTGTCTCCCTGCCATAATGCCTTGTACATTGTTAGCTCTAAGCCAGCATCTTGTTAGTTTGAAGTTGGGATGAAATCAGGCACTCACAACATTTAATGAATGAGGTTTACTTTTACCTAATACAGCAAGAATATACAACAAGGATATAAGGTCACCTGGCTTCTCTAAATGAGGCTTCCCTTAATCTCTATCTGAAAACACGTCTTGTTAGTCAGTCATCAGGGTACAATGACTTAAGTGTTCCAGAGCACCCAACAAGTCTGAGAGGGCCTGACTATACAAGGTTGGGACCAGTTATGCCTCCAGACTAGGAAACTGCATCCAGGAAGCTTAGGCCAGTCATATCGTGTGGGCAAAGGAAGCAATGTCAGGGTCAGGGAAGCTGCATCAAGAAACCAATGTCCTACTATACACATGGTACAGATGTTTAATGAATTCAGTTATGAAATGATAAGTGAAGCATGATTTTTCTTATTTAACAAGATAAATGGGTGTCACATGCCTCGTATTTGAAAATTGTTTCTTTATTTTCTACTGAATAACAGCAATTTTTTGTTTATTTTTAGAAATCATCTCTAGTGGATATCCCTGTGTTGCATTTCAGCTACACTTACCTTCAAAGGTAATTGAGTTTATAGTTTCTGTAATTTTCTTGATCAAATGTTCCCAAGTCACAGATTCTATTACACTAACATCTAGAAGTAAATACCACTTTATTTCCTGATTTAGAGTCTTGACTTGGAAATTATCCAAATGATATCTCCATTACTTCTCCAAGCATAGAAAAGGCAGATGATTTCACTTTCCCTCACTAAAGACTTAAGCTGCTTTTTATGTGGTATATGATAACACAGTCAGGCAATATTTATTATAATTCCTGACCTGATTGATATAATGTTCTTTTAAAAGAGACATAGGATCCAGTGACTGAGGGGTACTTTATAGGAAATTTATTCCAACTCCATTATTTTATGGAAGAGAAAACTGATGACCAAATAAGTTAAATAAAAGGTCTTAAATGGATAATTACAAAATATCTTTATAGAAATGCTTATTAGAAATGCCACTTATGGGGTGGCTAGGTGATACAGTGTTGGGGCGGGTAGGTAGTGAATAGAGCACCATTCCTGGAGTCCGGAGGACCTGAATTCAAATCTGGCCTCAGACACTTAACACAAAAATTAGCCATGTGACCTTGGGCAAGTCACTTAACTCCAATTGCCCTCCAAAAAAGCAAAAAGAAAGAAAGAAATGCTACTTAAGAGAATAGGGAAAAAAGAATAGTTCTTATTATAAAATTTTATTTACATAAGCCTTCCCAAGATCATATAAGTAAAAGCACTGTGTAAACCAGAAAATACTACATAAAATATCAGCTATTATCTTATATGAGCTTCAACTTTGGTTTGTTAGTTATAGAAAGACTAGGGAAAAAAAGACATATTCAACTCAGAGATAGTGCTTAATCCAGAATATACAGATTTTCCTCCATCTATCAAAAAAAAATCTTTCAAAAAAATAATTTATTTTCAAAAGGACCTTACTTGGGCAAAATGGTGATAGCAGTATAATGAATAATGAATTACCTTATACTGAAATGTATCTTTGATTTGGAAGATACTTTCAATGACACAGATTGTAACCCATTCATGCCTTCCTATCCTGTGTGACTTTTATCCATATTCTCACATAGATTCACCTTTACCAAGAGATTTCGCAATAAGAGTGTTTGTTATCAGTCAAGGCAATTGTCTCTTTCTTGATGATAAGATCATGAGATTTCTTGACCATTTCAACACATTTAATGTGTTAGGATCCTTCTTTGCTTTCTCTTGGCATTCTCAGACTATCAGTGGAGCAATATGCAGTGCTCCTGCCATAACTCCTCACCCTCTCTGCATGAGCAGCCCATCTTTTCTTTCCATCATACAGTTCTTTGTTGACATCTTTTAATCCTGTTGTTCCTCAGAGTTCATTAATTATCTGGTGCATCTTGCTCACTGCCTGCTCCTCACAAAAGCTTCCTTACCCTTCACCTCTTCATTGTCCCATATGGAATATTCACTTTTAATATTCTTACAATGTGCACATTACTTATTTTGCTTTTTTTAATTCCTCCTCTTAGAACCTTCAGTAGTTCCCTAGTTCTTATTGAATGAAGGCAGGTGGCAAGTCTTTATTTATGGCTTACTGTGGGTCAGGCACTGAGGATACAAATACGAAAGAAAACAGATCTTTCCCTCAAGGAGTTTACAATCTAACGGGGAAAATAACACAAAATGGAGCTGCATAATGGGAGACAGGAGGCATGTGCCAGAAGCATGATGACAAAGTCCAGAGGGTGAGAAAGCCCTAGTACCTGAAGGGAGTTCCAGGGTGGAAAGGCAGCTGAGGCATGGAGGTAAAGTCTAGAGAGTCAGAAGCACATCTAGGTGGAGAATAAAGCTGGACCAATCTCAGCCAGTGCCCAAAACAGAGGTTCCTAGAAGAAATTCACCAATGAAAGAAGGAGGCTAGCATGGGGTAGGGATGTTCCAAGGTGAAAAGGTGTCAGGTGCTGAGTGAAGTTCACAGGTGAAACAGTAACTGAGTAAAGAATAAAGTATGAACTTCTGATTCTGTCATTCAAGGTTCTCCCTTGTCTGAAGCCAGCCTGTCTTTCCAGACTAATCTCCTAATAATAGTGATGAAAAAAGATGGCATTTATATAATCCAGTATACTTTTCATATAATTTTTTTCATCCTTTTAAGAATCCTGTAAGATGATATCATCATCATTTATACAGGTGAGAATGTAAACTTTTATAGAAATTCAGAGAAGTTAAATGACATAGGATAAGCCCATGATTCCACAGCTATTAAATGCTGGAAGTAGTATTCTAACTCAGTTCTATTCTCACTTCAAGTCCAACACACTTTCCAGCGTGTATCATAGCATTTTGCTTATGTGTTTTGTCTCATTATTAGATTGTAAGTTTCTTGAGAATGGACTTGTATCCCTAAGGACCTAACACAGTGCCTTTTACATAGTAGGTACTTAAATATTTGCTGAATTAAAATGAAACATAGACCAATGCTACAGCAAATTTCTCTGGACTAGTTAGCTTCAGTGTCTGACTTACAAATGTTGGGAAATCTTCCTGATTCTATATAGTTGGTCTTCCTACCTCAAGTCCCTCCCCATTCCAGTCCATCCATTGTCCATTCAGCTATCAAATTGATTTTTCTGAAGTGTAGGTATAACGATGTTGCCCTTCCCCCTACTCCCCATTGAATAAACTCCAATGATTTCCAGTTATTACCTCCAGAATCAAATATAATATCCTGTTTGGCTTTTTGTTTTATTTTTATTACAGGAATTTTAATTAATAGACCACTAGAAAAATAATCATGACAGAGGTCTTTCATTTATTATCCTCATAGGCATCTTCATCTAGTCTTCCAATTGCTACTATCTCTACCTTCCACAAGATGTGATCTTTTTCTTCATTCCATCCCATGAAGAAGATAATTTGAAAGACCACAGGAAGTTGTTGGCAGCTTTGAAATGCTTGCCAACAGTATACTTCTCATGTATCAAGCCTTTCATATAGATAATTCCAAATCTACCAAGAGATTTTGCAATAAGAGTGTTATCAGTCAAGGCAGTTGTCTATTTCTTGATCATGCCATAACCACATTTGTAAATTAAAGTCATTCACAGATTTCAAGGTTGGGTAACCCCATGCAATGTGTGGTGCCTCAATGCTCAGTATGTTAATTGAAACCTTGTTGAACTTTTAAAAAGTACCATTGAGGATTTGGTGAAGATAGAGTAGACTTAATACTTCACAGACCTTTGGGCTAACATTGATACCTCTAATTCTGATCACAAAAACATAATTTGGGTTCAGCAGGTACATAGTAGTTTCCAGTTTTTTGTGCCATTCCAGACAGTCAAATTTCACTTCTATATCAGTTCTTTCATAGATAATATTCCTCTATATCTTACCAAGGTTTTTGTTTTGTTTAATAGCCACCTTCTTTAGGCATTTGACTTTAAGTACCACAAAGATATTTTACCTTTTCAGAACTGATTCTGGAACAGATGATAACTTCTTCTCTTTTTCACCTACCATGATTACATCTGCAGAAACAAAAACTTGTTTGACTTTTTTAAGTCCTTCATAACCTCTCCAGTCTTCTGTGGTCTTTCATCACCATATTTTGAATTGGAACTGCACAGCTTTTCATAATAACTAGGAATGGGAGTCTCAGTGACAGAACT
Organism: Petaurus breviceps papuanus; assembly: GCF_028583685.1. Taxonomy (NCBI): domain Eukaryota; kingdom Metazoa; phylum Chordata; class Mammalia; order Diprotodontia; family Petauridae; genus Petaurus; species Petaurus breviceps. Next base: position 15,494,262 of record NW_027187374.1, read on the forward strand.
AGAACTTTAGATTCAGGAGAGACCTTTTCAATCATCAAATCCAAATTCTTCATTTTATAAAAGAAGAAACAAGCCCAGAGATGTGAAGTGATTTGTGCTAGGTAACACCCTAGTTAGCGGCTAAGCTGGGTTCTTGTGTTTTTGCCCTATGCTTGTCTTATAGTTGCTGCACATATTGTATCTGAGGGTAAAGAACAAGCAAATGAATCAGATACCCTTTTCACCTTTCCTTTTCATTTTGTTGCATGGTTACTGTGTTCTGTCTAATGTTAAACCAGTAGATGAGGAACATGCTTTTGTTCACTGAATATAGTTTGCCCAGGTTCTAGCAAAGATTTTGATAAAGATGTCGTATATCAAGTATCTCATATTGTGTAGAAGATGAAACATTATGGACTAGACTTTTATACAATCAGATGGATCAGAGCTGTTATCAAAGAGTTATCATGATTGTCAACGTCAACTTGGCAGATCTCCAGTGGAATGATGTGGGAATCGTTCTTAGTCCTGTACTATTGACTGTTTTTATCAGTGTCTTTGATAAAGGCACAGATTTGCAGGTGACACAAAGATGGGAGGGATTGCTAACACACTGTATAACAGTGTCAGAATCCAGGATGAAGTTCTTTAGGTATAAACACACATTCTCACATTTGGGTAGAAAAAGAAATTATCTACAACATGGTTAGGCAGCAGGTCTTTTGAAAAATATCTGAGTGTTTTAGGGTACTACATGCACAAAATGACTCAGCACTATGATGTAGCAGCCAAAAAACTAATGCTATCTTTGGCTGCATTAAAAGAAACGTGGCTTTCAGGAATAAGGAGATGAAAATCCCACTGTTCTTGAAGTTCCGAGCATTGGCACTTAAGGACTTTGATGAACTGAAGAGCGTCCAGAGAGCCACTCAAGATGATCCTTGAGTTCAGGTCATATGAGTGTTGATTGAAGGAATTGGAAGTGGTTTTCCTGGAGAAGAAAAAACTCATGGGGAACAAAGTACCCATCTTCAAGTATTTAAAAGAGCTGTTATATGAAAGAAGGATTACATTTTATACTGCTTGGCCTTAGAGGGCAGTACCAGGATCAGTGGGCAGAAGTTGCAAAGAATCTAATTTAGTCTTGATGATGGCTTCCTCCTTCCTGTAATTCTTTGAGCGGAGGCAGGAAGACCATTTGTCAGTTATATAATAATGGGGATTCTTTTGGTGTGTTAGTTGAACTAAATCGTCGCTGAAGTTCCTTCTAACTCTCATATTCTATGAATTCTGTTACATTTTGATTTTTTTTTTTAAACAGGCTCCCTGCCTCAGTTCTACAGGAAAACTTTGCTTCCTTGTTAGGAGTATTAAAGGAATCCGTACAATTGAACCTAGCACCACCTGGATACTTTCTGCTCCTCAGGTATCAGATCAGGATATTTAAATTGCCATGGTATTTGTCACAGGGGGGTATTTCATGCCAGCAAAAAATGTTTATGTTGTTGACTTGGAATGAATTGTTTTTCAATAGTATGCTCAATGATTTTGTGACAAGAACGCCTAACCTGGAAAGCAAGAAGGATCAGAAAGACCTTCAGGTATGTGTATGAAAACTTAGCCAACTATTAGCCTAGATGATCTTTGCTGTCATCAGCAGATTGCTAGGGTATCTCATAAAATATAGTGTTCTCATAGGCAGAAACTGATTTTTAAAAATATATCCTCTTGATTTTAAGTTCCTCCATTACTTTTAATTATAACAGGAAATTGATTCATTGGAAAGCATTTTGTTACTGTTCCACCCACATAATCCACATCATATTGTTACAAAAATAATTTGCCTTTGGGGGTGGGATATAATATTTCATGTGGATTCATTCATCAGTTATGCAATATTTTAGGTAGAATGATAATTCCATCTTCTTACATATTAATTTTAGATTGTAGTGAAAGAGAAAGTAAAAAAGTATCTATGTAGCATCTTCTATGTGCCAGACACTGTACTAAGTGCTTTTTACAAATATTATCTCATTTGATCATCACAACAACCCTAAAAGGTAGTTGCTATTATTATTCCCATGTTAGGAAAACTGAGGCAGATAAAAGTTAAGTGATTTGCTCAGGGTCACACATCTAGTAAGTGTCTAAGGCTGAATTTGAACTCACTTCTTCCTGATGCCAGGTCCTATCTATTACACTACCAGGTCCTTCTAATTGGATCAGAGAGAAATTATATACTGCAAATAACTTACAGATAACATTTTTATTTATGTTTCCAGTTTTTCACCTCTGAAAGCTAGCATAAAGAAGAAAGGAAACAAATCTTTCTCCAGGGGAGCTTTTTAGTCATTAAACTTAAAATATTCTACCAAACATTCCATTAAAATATTAAATTGAGCAATATAAATGTTAGCTTCGTTTTTGTTTTATTAACATACTGAATATTCTTGATTACTTCTTGGTCATAAATTCAGATCAACAATATCTTATTATTGTATCATCAGGTTCTTTTGATATTTTAAATAGTGTATTTCATCTTTGCTGTCCCACAGTTTTTTATGCCATGCTTTTATTCTCAGCTGTATTTTGGCTTGAAAACATGACTCAATTGTTAAATAATTTGGTAGTACATTCTTTCCATCTGCACATTTATTTAGTTTTTCTATCTGTACTGTGTGTGAAAAGTACATTACCATCAAAAAGCCAGAATACCCAAGAAGTTTTAAAATCAATATCTTCAAGTAATAATATACAGCTTAGTGGCCAGAATACTAGAAACTCAGTTGTACATAATACTCTCTGATATGACTGGCTAGTTTGGACACTGAAGTTTTTTTTTTCCGGTAATTTATTTTTCACTTATATTCCCACTGATTACTTTTCAGGACATCACCCAAAAAGTCCTGGAAGCTGTGGGAAATATAGCTGGTTCTTCTCTGGAACAAACTAGCTGGCTAAGCCGAAACTTGGAAGTGAAGGCCCAGCCTCAGGTCTCTTTAGATGAATGTGATACTGAAGAAGATTTGCATGGTAGGTGTATAGCGGATCCATCCATATGTCACCTTGCTACACAAATGAATAAAATGATGCTTCACTTTCCACAGACGAAGTAAAATCATGGGTTTTCTATGAGCTATACTAGAATTCCTTAAAGAAATGGGGCAAGAATTGAAAATGAAATGAACAAATGAAATGAGAGCTCTTGAGCAAAGAAAGCCAAAGAAAGGAGCAGTTTAGTATAGAATTTACAAAACCTTATTCAATTAACAGATTTCTTGGATACTATAAGTTAATAATTCCATGAGACAACAAGGAATATTAGGACAAAATTGAAGTCTGAAGAAAAATGAAAATAAGAAAATGTGAGGCATTTCACCTCAGAAACTTCTGACATGGAAAACAATTCAAAGTGAAGATAATCTAAGAATTATCAGACTACCTGAAAACTATGACCATAAAAAAGTATAGATATAGTATTTCAAGAAATGCTCAATTAAAACTTGCACAGGCCTATTAGAACTAGGGGGGAAATTGAAAATAGAAAGAATCCACTGTTGACCTCTTTTGAAAGAAGTATCACCTTAAAACTCCCAGGAACAGCATAGACAAAATCTAGGTATAAAAAAAAAAAATTCTGCAAATAGCCAGAAAGAAAGCATACAAGTACCAAGGAAAGGAGAGCATTTACAGAAATATGTTATTCCAAAAGGAAGAAGACAAAAGCTTAAAATGAAGAATAATTTAACTGGTAAACTAAGTATAATGCTGGGAGAAGGGTTTGGTTGGAATGGGGAAGTAATGAACTTTTAATGATATACAACCTTCCAAGTTTTCCTGATGAAAAGACCAATGCTTATAGATGCTTTGAAATGCAAGCATAGGAGTGAAGAGAAAACTTGAAAGATTAAGTACACTTATATTTAAGCATTTGGAAGGGACTCTGATTGGTGATGAAATATTTATGTTGCAGTAGTATTAGAAGGAACAAGTATCCCTTCAGAATGTCTTCAAGGCTCATAGAAAGGTTGGAGACAGCTAGGTGGCACAGTACTGAGCCTGGAATCAGGAAGACCTGAGTTCAAATCCAGACTCAGACATTTACTAGCTGTGTGACCCTAAGCAACTCATTTAACCTGTTTTCCTCAATTTCCTCAACTGTAAGTGGGGATATTGTTGTGAGGATTAGATGAGATAATATTTGTAAAGTTCTTAGCACAGTACCTGGCACATAGTAGGTGCTATATAAAATATTTATTTGCTTCCCTTTATACAGGGATTAAATAAGATATTGGACCTGAGAGTGGTTTTGTCATATTTGGATGATCTTAAGAGAAGAAAGAAAAGGCAAGGAAAATAGAAATATACTAGGAAGTAAAGGGGAAAGAATGAGATGTACCTCACATAATCAGAATGCAAAAAAACTACACAAATTTAGAGGCAAGGGTTAAAGGCAGGCTATACATGAGCTTCACTTGTATCTGAACCAAAGGAGGTTTGAACACACCCACACATAGATGCAAAGAATTAGGTGCAGAAATAAATTTAAACTCACTCAGAAAAAGAGAGATGAGAGAATAGGCAGGAATAGAGGGAAGGTAGGGATCAAGAGAGGTCTGATTCATAGAAAAATTAGTAATAAACCAGAAGAATTTCTATCTTTTGAGAGCAGGTTTTTAAAGAGGGAACAAAAGGAAAGGAAAGATAAGAACCTGTGGATAGGGGACTGGATGAGGGAAAGAGATCAGTAAAGTGGAAGAAGATTGTATCAATTATACATCATTAGTGTTAAACACACTCTTCTTTCGCTATCCTGTTCTTTAACCCTGGCTCAAAGGACCAATTGTATAGGACTCTATACTCATTGGTGGAGATTAATATCCTGCCCCCACATGAGAAGAGGACTAAGTTGGCAAGAGGGGAGAGAGGAGAAATTCCATCACTTGCCTCTTTTCAGGCTCTTTTGCCTTCCATCTTGGAGAAAAAAAGGTGGACAATGCCAACCCAAGTTCAGGTTGCTGAGGGACGACTATGGGAAGAAGCCAATGTGAGGAGCTGGCAATATCCATCATATTCATTTCTCTAGCTTGCTACAATGCAGGCTTCAGGGAAATACCCCATTTGGGTGAAATTTGGGATTCTCTCTCGGTTGAGCTAAAATATTTCATTTCTAGTGGGAAAGCTCCTTCAGTCTGTATTGTCTGCTATATATTATCCTATATTCTCTGATTTCTGCTATGCTATCAACTTGGATAAATCGGTTTCTTTCCTGTTTGCTATGTGTGTTCATTGTGTAACTGGCCTTGGGTATAAAGCTTGGGACCCCCATTAAGAAATAGCCATCTGGGGCAGCTAAATGGCTCAGTGAATAGAGTACCAGTCCTGGAGTCAGGAGGACCTGAGTTCAAATCCAGCCTCAGACACTTAACACACTAGCTGTGTGACTGTGGGCAAAACACTTAACCCCAATTGCCCTCCAAAAAAAAAGAAAGAAAGAAATAGCCATCAGACAAAAGGTCCAGAATATCAAGGAAATCAATGGGGAAAAAAAATGCTAGGGAAGGTGGCCTAGCCATACCAGATTTTAAACTGTATTATAAAGTAGCAGTCATCAAAACCACTTGGTATTGGCTGAGAAATAGAGTAGTGGATCAATGGAATAGATTAGGTACACATGACACAGTAGTCAATGCCTATAGTAACCTATTGTATAATAAACCCAAAGACTCCAGTTTCTAGGATAAGAACTCACTATTTGACAAAAACTGGAAAATAGTCTGGCAGAAACTTGGCATAGACCAATATCTTACACCATATACCCAAATAAAGTCAAAATGGGTTCACGATTTAGATATAAAGGTTGATACTATAAGCAATCTGGGAGAGCAAGATTAGTTTACCTGTCAGATTTATGGAAAAGGGAAGGATTTATGACCAAACAAAAGATAGAGAGCATTATGAAATGCAAAATGGGTAATTTTTGTACAAACAAAGTCAATGTAACCAAGGTTAGGAGAGAAGTAGAAAATTGAGAAAGAATTTTTACAACCAATGTCTCTGATAAAGGCCTCATTTCTAAAATTTACAGAGAACTGAGTCAAATTTATAGTAGTACAAGTCATTCCCCAGTTGATATGTGGTGAAAGGATATGAACAGGTGGTTTTCAGAGGAAGAAATTAAAGATATCTATAATTGAAGTGCCCACCAGAAATTATACACTATAGTTCCCTTAAACCTGCTAGAGGGGACCCCTGCTGGGTTCCTTGGAAACCACCTAATTGGCTCCAATAGTAAAGAAACGTTTCACCTGTGTTGCTAAAACATGCCACAGATTCCCACGGATTCAGATCTGTTTATGTTTGTATCCAAGGCTTTGCTAAGGGACTATGGCTTCGCTTCGCTTCAGTAGAAATAATATTAAGGCTTTGTTTCAATAGAAATAATACTGAGAATGCTTTGCTTCAATAGGAATAATACTGAGAATGCTTTGCTTCAATAAGAATAATACTGAGAATGTTTTGCTTCAATAGACACAATGCTGATATTCTGTTGCTAGCATTCACATTGCCTATAAAATTATGTCTAACAGAAAGCTCGGGGATGTCTTTCGGTCTGAGAGGCAGTCCCAGCCGGTTAATAAACACTCCTATTAAATTATAATTGGCCTAGCTGTCCTGTTATATCTCAGGTGTCCATTACATAATCATATGAAAAAAATGCTCTAAATCACTGTTGATTAGAGAAGTGTCTCACTGGTCAGATTTGCTAACATGACAAAACAGGAAAATAATAAATGCTAGAGAAGGTGTGAGAAAATTGAAACACTAATGCATTGTTGGTGGAGTTGTGATCTGATACAACTATTCTGGAGAGCAATTTGGAGCTCTGCCCAAAGGGCTATAAAAATGTGCATAATTTTTGACCCAGCAATTCCACTTCTAGGGCTGTATCCCAAAGAGATCATACAAGTACAAAAGTATTTATAGCAGCTCTTTTTGTGGTGGCAAAGAATTAGAAATCAAGGGGATATCCTTCAGTTGGGGAATGGCTAAATAAGTTGTGGTAGATGAATGTAATGAAATATTATTGTACTGTAAGAAATGAGAAGCAGACAGACTTCATAATAACCTGGAGAGTCTTATATAAACTGATGCTGAGTGAGGGGAGCAGGACTAGGAGAATATTGTACACAAATACAGACAACATTGTATCTGTGATGACTAACTTTGCTAGACTGGGCTCCTCTTAGCAATGCAAGGCTGGAAGACAACTCCAAAAGACTCATGATGGAAAAGGATATCCACATCCAGAGATAGAGTGACAGAGTCTGAATGCAGACTGAAGCAAACTACTTGCTCTCTCTCTTTTTTTGTTCATTCTGTTTCTCCTTCTTTGTTGTTCATTCCATTGGTTATAATTCTTCTTTACAACTTGACTAATGTTTAATGTGAAGGTACCGTGTTTCCCCAATAATAAGACCTATCCTGAAAATAAGCCCTCCCCTTACTGTGTAAGATTCCTCTAAAATAAGCCCTCCCCCGAAAATAAGCCCTATTGAGATTGCTACTGTAGTGAAGGTGATCCCCTGCGCTACACGCTACATTACCCTCTGTATGCACCGTCCCCCCTGTATGCCCTCTGTATGCACCATCCCCCCCCGTGAAACGCACGCCGCGCTCCAAGCTGCATCCAATCAGAGCTGCAGCAGTGAGCACATCATCCTGTTCTTTATTGAATTGATTATTGAATAAAGGTACATTTTTTTGTTCACATTTACCTGTTTATTAAAATTGCTGTCAATGTTCATTAAAATAAGCCCTCCCCTGAAAATAAGCCCTCTGGTGTTTTTCTGTCCAAAAAAAATAATAAGACAGTGTCTTATTATCAGGGAAACATGGTATATGTACACCAATATTGGATTGCATGCTGCCATGGGACGGGAAGAAGAAAGGACAGGGGGAGAAAATTTGGAGCTCAAAAAGCTGTGGAACTGAATGTTGTAAATTAAAAATAAATAAATTTTAAAAGGAAAAGATATAGCCATCAGGAGTTTAACTTGAACCTGAAAATTGCATCCCATAGACTAACAATATTTAATAGAGCAAATATAATTATATCCCTATACCCCCCACTCTCGGGGGAGAGCAGAGGGACTGGCCCCCAACCTCCTGCTTCTCCTCCTAGAAGGAACTGCAATCCCTTGTAGAAGGGTGGAGCAGAGGAGATACTAGGTCTGTGTCTCCTTGTACTTCCCTGAGAACTAAATTGAGACAGCTTTTCCTGTAACAGCCTTCTTAAGGAATTTAGCCACAAAAAGTAGGAGAGATATAGCATGATACTGGGGATAGATAGATCAAGTGAAAGTTTTTTGAGGACAATTTCTTATTGTCTTATGGAGTCCTGCTTCTGTTTGATCTATTCTACTTTTCAATAAGTCTATTACTTGAATAAAGGTTTTGTATCATTTGTGCTAAACTGTCAGTCTCTTTCTCAGTATCCTCCACACCTCTCATTTCTTTTCTTTTGTTTTGGTTTTTGGTTTGTTTGGTTTTTTTGTTTGTTTTTTGCTATTTTTGGAGGGGGAATGTAGGGCAGTTGGGGCTAAGTGACTTGCCCAAGATCACAGGGCTAGTGTTGAGTGTCTGAGGTCACATTTGAACTCAGGTCCTCCTGACTCCAGGGCCAGTGTGCTATTCACTGCACTACCCAGCCGCCCCCTCTCATTTCTTTTCCAATTCTTTTCTACAGCCCTCTCATTTATTTTGTTAATAACATTTTTACTCCTTTTTTTAATTCTGGAGTAATTTCTTCTAGGAATTCCAACTGATCTTGGGGTCAAGCTGTGTTTTTCTTTGAGGCTTTGCTTACAGATAGTGTTTTGAAGTTATTCTCTTCTGGGTTTGTGTCTTGGGTATCCCTAACATACTAGCTCTTTATCTTTTTTTGTTTGTCTGTTCTTCCAGCCTTATTTCCTAAATTGGGACTTTCTTTTAGGGGTAGGCTCTGTATACTTTGGGGAGGAAGAAGTCTGTGCCTTAGTCCTCTGCACCTAGATTCTATCCCTGAAATCTCCTTTCTTCTTTAGCTCCTCAAAACCACAGGCCTTCATTCACTCCCAGAATTTGCCTTTAGTTCCCTTTTCCTGGTTTTGGCTTCTAGTTCCCCTTTCCTTTAGGGAGATATCACTGTGGCCCTTTTGTGCTCCTGAAGTCTGGCTCCAAAAACTCCATTCTTGGTTTAGAGTAATATGATAATACCACTTCCAATTCCCAGGAAATTGACTCTGAGATCCCAGACCTCCCACATCTGGTCACTTGCCTATGGGTTGTGATCTTGTGTTGGAAAGTTGGCACACTCTTTTGATGACTGATCACTCCTTGGTCTGGCACTCATCTGAGATCTTGCTTGGACTAGTTGTTAGAGCTACACAGGTACTTTCTACTCCTCTGTCTTGGTTGGTCTCTTTTATAATCAAGCTTATAGTTTAAGGTGTCAAGAAGCAATGGAAAGAACACTGGTCTGAAATCAAAAGACCTGGGTTCAGTTCTGATCAAACACAATACCACCATCCCCACCAAGCAGACACAGACCTTTACCACCTATTCGGACAACCAACCTGGTGTGCTTATTCAGGTTTATGAAGGTGAGAGAGCGATGACAAAGGATAACAATCTGCTTGGCAAATTTGAGCTCACAGGAATTCCTCCAGCACCCAGGGGTGTTCCTCAGATTGAAGACATTGATGCAAATGGCATCCTCAGTGTTTCTGCTGTGGATAAGAGCACAGGCAAGGAGAACAAGATCACTATCACCAATGATAAAGGACGTCTGAGCAAAGAAGACATTGAGTGTATGGTCCAGGAGGCTGAGAAATACAAGGCTGAGGATGAAAAGCAGAGAGACAAGGTGTCTCCCAAGAATTCTCTTGAATCTTGTGCTTTCAACATGAAAGCAACCATAGAGGATGAAAAACTAAAAGGCAAAATTGGTGATGAAGACAAACAGAAGATCCTTGACAAATGTAATGAAATAATCAACTGGCTGGATAAGAACCAGACTGCTGAGAAGGGCTGAGAAGGAAGAATTTGAGCATCAGCAGAAAGAATTGGAGAAGGTCTGCAACCCCATTATTACTAAGCTGTACCAGAGTGCAGGAGGCATGCCAGGAGGCATGCCTGGTGGGTTCCCAGGGGGTGAAGCAGCCCCATCTGGAGGTGCTTCTTCTGGACCCACCATTGAAGAGGTCAACTAAACACATCAGAGCATTCCACACAGCTTTCCAAAACTTGAAGGACTCAAATTTGTAGCCAAGGCAGTAGCAGTTTAAAATTAACATTTAAGCTACTGTGTAAATCTGGGCATTCTGAATACTTGAATGTGTGCAGAGGGAGAGGAGTGAACAACATTGCACTTCATCAGTACTGTAAACAAGTGGAAATGCAATTGTCTTGGAGAATAAAATCTATTTAAAATTGGCACCAAAAGACCTGGGTTCAAATCTGTTTACCACTATGTGACCTTAAGCATAGCATTTAGCCATGGGCCTCAGAGTCTTCATCTATAAAATTGGGGGGGGAGGGCTCATATTTGATAATCTTAAAGGTTTCTTTCAGCCCTAAATCTATAATCCTACAATGCTATGTCTTGTTGACTAAATAAAACATTTTAAAACTCAGTTGCGACCATGGTTTCATTGGTTTGTGTACTCTCTATACTCATGCATAGGACAGTACCTATATATAGTCTCACTGCGATGTTTTTAACATAACAGATATTAAACATAAAATAAGGTGGATATTCACTAAAACCATGTGATTAACAAAATGGAAAGCAAGACATTTTCAGTGATCTTCACAACCTCTCCAATTTCTCCAAAATAGGAACCACAGATAAGAGATAAGCAATTTCAGTTGTCTCCATGGTAAAGTCCCCAAGGACCCCAAAGAGAATGAACTAACAGAGAAGTCTAATCCATAACCCCTAATTTGCTCTCTCAGCACCCTTTTCCTTTCTCCCACCACATAGGCAAGGCTGCACAAGTTGACCCATGGGCTTAGAACACAATTCTACTACTCCCTCCCGCTAAGTGTGTATGGTGCAGCAGTGTGGCAGCAGTCTGTGCTGCCATAGCACTCATCAAAAGAACTTTGGAACAGAGGGAACTGGGGTAGGAGTTGAGTGTGTGTGTGTGTGTGTGTGTGTGTGTGTGTGTGTGTTTGTGTGTGCGGGAGAGACAGACAGACTCCACTAAGCCTGAAGGAAAGATCACAGCATCCATTTAGGACCAATTGTGTTCCCCAAGAAGCTGTTTGGGACAGAAGCTGAGACTGGTGAAATTGCTGAGCATGAGAGAAGGCTCAGATGACTTTGAAGGAAACTGCAATCAATGGGAAATAAGTCAGAAAGGGAGCAATAGAGGAATATAAGGGGGAAAAGGCTGAAATCATCAAAGATTTCAAGAGGAAGAAAACTCCTTTAAAGACTTTTACGAAAGATAAACCAACAGGATTAAGATATGTTAAGCTAATAGAAGAGAATATGGCCTGCAGATCCACCAGAAGAGTCAAGGTATCTAAATATTAAATATTGCAAGACCAAAAAAAAATTAATCAGTACTTGATGAGTTCTAGAACCTGTGGATTCCTAAGAGAAAATGGAACCATAGCAGGATGCTGCTGAGTGGCATAAAAGAGAAATAAAATTTGAAACCAGTATTTATGACCTGCACAGTAGAAAGAATCAGCAGGATAGAAAAACTTGACTCTGTAGTGGTAAGTCTCACAAAAAAAAACCAAGAGAGAGACTGGGAATGCAAATATAAAGAAGTTAAGGATAACTTAGAACAAGAAAGATAACTTAGAACAAAAAGCAGTAAAATTGAAGCAAAGCATTATATCTATACAAGCAAAACAGTGATCATGAAGACAAGATACAACTTAAAGATTCTCTTAGAAGAATAGAAGCCAAAAAATTTGAACACCATAATGAGACATAATATAAGAAAACCATTTTGTTTGCTGAACACAGAAAACAAAATACCAATTGAAAGAAACCACAGGAGGGGGCAGAGTCAAGATGGCACAGTAAAAACAGGACTTCTGTGGGACTCCGGCTTCCACCTTCCCCAATTCATGTAAAAGGGGACTCTGAACAAACTTTGGAACTAAAGAACCCACAAAATGACACAAATAAGCTAACCTCCCACTGAGGACAGTCTATCAGGCCAGCAGGAATCGGCCAGCACAGCGCTCTGGGAGCTGACCCCAGCCCCACACCCCAAGGTTTTAGCCCCAGGGCAGGCCTGACCAACCACTGGCTGGAGGGACTCCAGATCACCAGCAGCTGTGGACGTTTCCAGATTGATCAACACATAGATGCAAAGGACAAAGTGAGAGGTCAGTGCAGTGTGGACTTTGGGATCCAGTATTTGGGACTGCATGGGCCTTTATCCCCTTGAGGGAGAAGCCAGTGAAGGCTGTGGCACAGCCAGCACCTCGTAGCAGCTTCAGCTCCTGGCCTGCAGAATGTAGGGGGGGCAAGCACCAGTCTGAGGGGTAATCGCTTTTGCTTTAACCTGCTTGGATCTGGATTGCGGTCTAGGGTGGAGGTCCTGGGGTGTGTGACCAGCTTGCCAGAGCATGTGGAGGCTTCAAAGAGGGCACCCAACTAATACCTTTGGCAGCTGAGAAAACCCCAGTGTTTGGTACGAAGCTCCCTGTCGGGTAGCAGAGTCCTACTGGGGCAAAAAGCCCAAAAGTCAAGTAATTGAGTGGCAAAATGAGCAGGCAAAGGAAGCAAACCAAGCAAAACAATCCCACATTAGACTCCTGTTTTGGGGACAAAAAGGATCAAAGCATGGAACAGGAGGAAGACAGTGAAGTCAGAACTCCTGCACCAAAAGCTTCCAAGAAAAATATGAGCTGGTTACAGGCCATAGAGTATCTTAAGAAGCAGAAAAGAGAATTGGAGGAAAAAATGGAAAGAGAAATGAGGATGCAAGAAAATTATGAAATGAGAATCAACAGCCTGACTGAGGAAAATCACACCTTAAAAAATAGACTAACTCAAATGGCAAAAGAGGCTCAAAAAGGCAATGAGGAGAAGAATGCCTTAAAAAGCTGAATTTTCCAGATGGAAAAAGAATCTCAAAAGCTCACAGAAGAGAATCATTCCTTCAGAATTAGATTGGAGCAAATGGAAGCTAGTGACTTTATGAGAAATCAAGATGCTGTTAAACAGATCCAAACAAATGAAAGAATAGAAGGTAATGAGAAATATCTCATTGGGAAAACCACTGACCTGGAAAATAGATCCAGGAGAGATAATTTTAAAATTATTGGACTACCTGAAAGCCATTTTCAAAGAAAGAACCTAGAAATCATCCTCCAAGAAATTCTCAAGGAAAACTGCCCCAATGTTTTAGAACCAGAGGGCAAAATAGAGGTTGAAAGAATCCACCAATCACCTCCTGAAAAAGATCCCAAAAAGAAAATTCCTAGGAATATTATAGCCAGATTCCAGAATTCCCAGACCAGGGAGAGAATATTACAAGCAGCCAGGAAGAAACAATTTGAATATTGTGGAAACACAATCAGGATAACCCAGATCTGGCAGCTTCTACACTGAGGAATCGAAAGGCTTGGAATATGATATTCCGGAGGTCAAAGGAGCTGGGATTAAAACCAAGAATCACCTACCCAGCAAAACTGAGTATCATGTTTCAGGGGAAAATATGGTCATTCAGTGGAATAGAGGACTTTCAAGCATTCTTGCTGAAAAAACCAGAGTTGAATAGAAAATTTGACATTCAGATACAAGAAGCAAGAGAAGCTTGAGAAGGTAAACAGGGAAAAAATATCATAAGGAACTCATCAAAATTGAACTATTTACTTTCCTTTTTTTTTTTTTAAAGCAATTGGGGTTAAGTAACTTGCTCAATGTTACACGGCCAGTTATTTTGTGTGAGTGCCAAGTATCTGAGGCCAGAACCAATCCTGGGTCTCCCGACGCCGGGGCCAGTGCTCTTACTCACTGCGCCACCTGGCTGCCCCACTATTTACATTCATACATGGAAAAACGATAATTGTAACTGATGAAACTTTTCTCAGTATGAAAATAGTTGAAGGGAATAGAAATATATATATATATATGTCTATATAGGAAGGTATATGGGCATATGAATACATATGTGAATGTGTGTATATATGTTTACAGGTATACACAGAGGGCACAGGACCAGTTTAACAGGAAGGGATGATACTTAAAAGGTGAAATTAAGAGGTGCGAGAGGAATATAATGAGAGGAGATGGGGAGAGACAGAATAGAGTAAACTATCTCATACAGAAGAGGCAAGGGAAAATGGTTACAATGAAGGGGAAGAACAGGAAGGCAAAAAGGCAAAACCTTATTCTCATTGAATTTGACTCAGGGAGGGAATGACATACACATTCAATAGGGTATCACCCTACAAGAGAGTAGGGGGCGGGGGGAGGAGATGAGAGTGGGCATGATGGAAGGGAGTGCAGCCTGAGGGGGAGGGAAATTGGAAGCACCCACTTTTGAAAAGAGACAGGATCAAAGTAGAGAATAGAACAAGTAGAGCACCGGCCCTGGAGTCTGGAGGACCTGAGTTGAAATTCGGCCTTAGACACCTAACACAAAAACTACCTGTGTGACCTTGGGCAAGTCACTTAACCCCAACTGCCCTCCAAAAAGCCAAAAAAAAAAAAGAGAGAATTGAACAAGTGGGAGGTGGGATAGGAAGGAGGGAAATATAGTCAGTCTTTTACAATATATTTACTATGGTAATGTTTTACATAGCTATACATGTACAACCTATACTGAATTGCTTATCTTCCCAGTAAGGGTGGGCGACAAGGGAAGAAGGGAATGAATCTGGAATTCAAAGTTTTAAAATCAAATGTTTAAAAATATATAAATAAAATTATTAAAAAAGAAACCACAGAAAGCCTCCAAATATACAATGGGACTTCAAAATGGCATGTTTCTATAGTTTCTGTACAATCTTAGAGTTGAAATTTACCTCAGAGGGTCATTTTGTCCAACATATGCTGGTAATGAATGTTCTTTTAAGTAAACTTGAAAAAGTAAGTTTTAAACCTTAATTGCCTTATTCTGTCTGTCAGAAACCATTCATATTCTTAGTTATTTGTTATTTATATATATATGTATACATATATATGTACACACACATATATACCTATATATATAATCAGAGAGATAAACAATAAACTTATGTATACATAAAATTGTTTTGGGGATGTGAAAAGATTTTAACTTAACTCACACTTATGTGATATTTTTGGACCAGAAAATAATGATTTATATTCTAAATGAAAGTATAAATGATTTTTTTACATATAGATGCTGCAGCAGCACCCTCATCAATGGTATCTGCATCTGCCCCCTCAGTATACAGTGTGCATGCTCTCTCACTCCTTGCAGAGGTAAGGACATTTGATTTCTCAGTATGGATCTTTATTTTAGAGAAGGGTGGTGCTGATTGTCTTAAGTAAGAGGTTACCAAGCTAATTTGGCCATAGAATGCTTTGGAACAATTGGTGGAGCCTTTAAAATAATTGCCTGGGTTATGGAATACTCCCAGGATAAAGAGAAAATTTTGAAACCGAATAGAAGGGACAGGGGACCTTGTGAAGAGAAATATTGGAGGATAAGTGGATCTGCAATTTAAGGTGGTTGTTGTTGTTTGTCTTCATTCTTGAAAAGGACCATGACATCAGGAAAGTGATGTCGTGACTGGCAAGTGAATTGAATTTAAGTAAGGGAGGGCTGTACAAAGTCACCAGCCTCACTTTCTCCTCCACAGCCATCTGGGTCCAGTGGCAAGTTATAGATCAGGATGACTAGAGATGGCCCTGACACAGTGGGAGACTTTGGCCTTTTTAAACTAAGGTCTTTGCCCCCATCAGTCCCCGGGTTAATTATGCTCCACAAGAAATTCCATTTAAAATGATTAATGGTCTCCACTGGCAACTTCTTGTTACAACACCATGACTTGGATTTAAGTGAGAAAGGCTGTGTAAAGTCACCAGCCTCACTTTCTCCTTCAGAGCCATTTGGGTCCAGTGTCAAGATAGAGATCTGGATGAATGGAGATGGCCCTGATGCAATGGGAGACTTTGGCCTTTTTAAGCTAAGGTCTTTCCCAGGTCTCAGTTTGACTGAGGCCCAAGGAATGGCCCCTTTTACCTAATAAAAAAAAAATCAGTCTGGGAGGGGAAGTCAGGGTTTCTGGCCAAAACCGAAGCAATTCACTCTGAGCCATCTGGGCCCAAACAATGACCACTAAGTGGTCTTGGGCTGGGACCTACTGTTGACCAATCAATGGGAGCCAGAGTGAATTGAGTTTAAGGCATGGTCTTTAAGAAAGAAATGATATGAGAGACACCAGAATAGGGCTTTGGTGTACAAAGAATATAACTCTCTCAAACTTGTGGCAGTGGAGGCAGCATGGTAGAATACAATGAGCACTGACTTTCTGGAGTCAGAGAACTTGAGTTCCAACCTCACATCAAACAATCATTACTCTGCGTGACACTGGAAAAGTTATTTAACTTCCCTGTGCCTCAGTTTCCTTATCTGTAAAATGAAAAAGTTGAAGCAGAATTCTTTTGTGTCTCTTTCAGCTCATAGATTTATGTGATTCAAAGAAAAACCTACCAGTTCTAAATCTATGATGCTAAAAGAATACCTAACACTAGGTTTGGCCCCCACTGCAGCAGAAGGATAGTTAGTTATGGCCACTGCCATGGTTGTTTTGTTTCTTGAGTGACCCAACCTTTGCCAGTCTTTACTGTCAGTGAAATTTTCTCTTAATACCTTTATTATTATTTTACAAAATGTCCATTGAACACTGGTTTTAGATCACTAAATCAGTTAAGTAGAACTGATGAGGTTTGATATGGGGCTGAGGGGAGGGGGCAAGGGATTCAGGAATACCACCCCCCCCACCCCACTCCCCTCCCCCATCACAAGGACCAAAGTATAGGAGAGGGTCTTCTGGATTGAATTTATGAACTCAATCATTCTTTAAGTCAAGGTGGCAAGGGTTTATTGCAACGTCAATATGGCAAGCAGAGCTCCTTCAGGAACTTGCATGCCCTAAGGAACTTGCAGCTTAACAGGAATGATGCTAAAACTTATATAGGAAAAGTAGTGGATTATCTCACAGATATGCTAATTAGGTGATAACTTACAACCTTGGTCGCTGGAGTCATTCACTAGTGGAAATCAGGGGAAAGGGTTTCTCAAGGTTGTACTTTTGGTCTTGTTATGTCTGTAGCAAGATAACTTTGAGAGTTGACTATAGCTCTACCTCTGGATTGAATATGATAACTTTGGTTATCAATACATGATAATTCTGTGGTTACAAGATAGTCCTGTTTTTACAAGAGAATTTCTTCAGAGGTCATCTTGTTCTTATGATGGGGAAAGATAATTTATTTTTACTGGGGGCCCCACACATGAATAATTTCATGGAAAGGTAGTTTGTCTTACTGGAGTCCACTCATGATTTATTGTTAGGCATAGTGTCCTTGGGCTGGGGAGAAAACTGTCAGGGATAGTATTTTGAAGCTAGGGAGAAATGTGATCTTGGAATTGGGGTCCAAGCACAAGCAACCCATCAAAACCAATATTTTCTTAGTTTCAATAGCATGTGGCTGTAAACTAGATTATCATAGAATATTATAAGTGAAAAGGGATTTTAAATAGCATCCCTTCCCCCCTAAACTGAAATCACTCTGGCTCTCTTTGATTGGACAACAGTAGGTCCCAGGCCAAGCCCCATTGTCATTGTTTGGGTCCTGCTGCCTCAGAGTGAATGTAAATAGTAATTTCTGTTTTGGCTAGAAACCCTAAGGGTCTTCCCCTCTCAAAGTGATTTTTTTGGGGGGGGTTAGGCTCCTTTCTTACTTAGCCTTAATCACTGAATGGTGTTACCTCAAACTGAGACCTGGGAAAGACCTTAGCTTAAAAAGGCCAAAGTCTCCCATTGCATCAGGGCCATCTCCATTCATCCAGATCTCTATCTTGACACTGGACCCAGATGGCTCTGAAGGAGAAAGTGAGGCTGGTGACTTTACACAGCCCTCTCTCACTTAAATCCAAGTCATGGTGTTGTAACAAGAAATTGCCAGTGGAGACCATTAATCATTTTAAATGGAATTTATTGTGGAACATAATTAACCTGGGGACTGACAGGGGTCACATACCCAAATCAGGCAGCCCAGAGCATATACATCTTGGGGTTTATATAGATAAAACCCACAACATAAATGTCACCAAGGGGAGCAAGCAGGGAAAATACAGAAGCCAAAGGATAGCATTGCTTAACGATTATTGTCAAGGAATCAATTTGTTGTACAACTGGAAAGTTCCCAAATCTATTTTGAGAACTGGACAGAAGGGGGTAGCTACGGGCTTCAGGTAGCAGGCTTGGGTAGGTTTACTTGGCATGTTTGCTGCCTGGCCGGGCTTTGTTGGGTTTTGGGCAGGTTTCCTAGGCAGCTCTCCTATGATGGGGAGAGATGGGGGATGTTCACAAAATGGGGGTTACTACAATGGCATCACCTTCCTAATGTCATAGTCCTTTTCAAGAACAAAGATAAATAACAACAAGTCTAGCCCATTCATTTTGCAGATGAGGAATTAGAGGTCCATACAAGTGCAGTGATTTCTCCAGGTCTTTTGCTCTTTTCACTGTATCACACTGAAAACATTGACAGAAAATCATTCTTGGGAATTTTATGATTAGAATGTTTTAGACAACAAGTTTCTGGGATGTGTGGTAGGAGCTGTGTTCCTTTTGCTGTTTTCTTCTTAAGATCGTAGCATGTCTCTTGGACGTGATTTATAGAAGTGAGGAGAAGGAGAAAGCTGTGCCATTAATTTCACGTTTGCTGTATTACGTTTTTCCTTATTTACGAAATCACAGGTAATATTCTCTCTCTTCTTCTTCTCCCTACCCACACCATCCCTTCCAAATTTGGATGAAAACATAGTTGTGGGGAGGGGTGGATAGTCAATTGATGTTCTCCAGACAGTCTTTGAACTCAATCTTTCCCTTTCCTCCTCTCCCCACCTGACCCCCTATAGTACCTATAACACCCCTAGCTTCCGAGCTGGTGCCCAACTTCTCAGCTCCTTGAGTAGTTACGCCTACACAAAACGAGCCTGGAAAAAAGAAGTCCTGGAGTTATATTTGGACCCTGGTTTTTTTCAGATGGATACTTCTTGTGTTCAGTAAGAAATGTTTTTCTAAATATAATATACCATAACTGATTTTAAATCAAAATAATCTCATCTGTGATATGATAATCTCATCTCTATCTGTGATATCTACTAATAATAAGTAAATCCAAAATTGTAACATTCTACTTGTAATTAACAAAATAAATTTGGTTTTTCATAGCATGAGAATTATTCTATTATCTGAAAGGGTTATTTCATCCCATTGGGGAGAACATTTATTCCTAGAGTATGTTTTAATTTTTTTTGGTCACTGTGATATTCCACTGACCAGTAAATTTAATATTTAGAACATATTTTGTCTCTCATCCACATAATATTTTGTTGTTATTTATATAGTAGGTAGGTTTTAATTTATGTTAATGATCTCACCTCTTTCCCTAACCTTATCCACTCCTTTCTGACTCCTGCCCCTAATCCTTCTAGGCATTCCACATCTAGAGAAGTGATACTTCTCCATAAGTTAAAAAAAAAAGTTTATAAAAAAGGTCAAAGTTTATCAGTCTCAGGATAGCAGTTGGCCTTAAAGAGAGGAAGTTACAGAGCAGCCTTAAGTTTGCAGCTGGAACACTACATTGTTGAACTGATTTCAGTCATAAGAGGGAGAAGTACACATATCAAATAAATTCAACATAAACTGAAATTATCTGGCAAAAGGAAATTCTTCAAGTTTCCTTCTAGTTTTTGATGCCATGCATAGGAAAAACTGTGATATCCTGGGGTATTTTAGTTTCTGAGATCTTTTTAAACTCTCCTTGTGACCTCCCTCTGGAGTCTCAATGACTCTTTTAAAATAGTCCTCTATACAATATTCCTGCATTTATAGTTGGAAGAAACTTTAGAGACCAATGGTGAGTAGAACTCCACCACCAATCCTATGTTTTATAATAGTTAAGCAAAAGCATAATAAAGATGCTGATTTATTTGTTGAAAGGTCTAGAAAAAGAGAGTTAGTAAAAATCTAAAAATTTACCAATCATATATTCTTTTCTTTGGTTTAATTTAACTAATGACTTTTCTATCCCTTTGATAGTCTTAAAGAATGAATGACCTTTGCTTTGTTTGTTTGTTTGTTTTTTATTCACAAGTATTTTTCTTTGTATCTATATTAACCTTACTTGGAAAAGTTTTAAATTAATATTTTTCTGATGCTTTAAATTAGATTCTGAGTTTTATATTTAATATTATTATATTATTATCTTTAGCTGGAAGTCCATTATTGATCATCTTCTGACACATGAAAAAACCATGTTTAAAGATTTAATGAGTAAGTATTATGTTATTCAAAGATTATTTTATTATTTTATTTTTTTAATGTTTTAGACATAGGATCTTGCCTCCAATTTTAGAATCTTTACTTAAAATTTTGTAACCAAGCCTAAACTAAAAATCACAATTTTTTAAAGAGAGTCTAACCTAATTGACTAGACTACTTTGACATTTTCTTCATTCCTCAGACCTGAAATGTCCCAACTTAGCAGTATTTAGAAAGTTCCTATTATTCAGCATGAAAAGAAACTTTAGATAATGATTTTGTCAGAATGGCAAAACTTGTGAGAACTTGATACTGTCCTTATATCCTTCCCATCTACCCACCCCTTTTTAATGTATAAAGACATGGTAGGCATGTGCCTTTGTTTAATATGATTTTGCACTAATGATAATTCTGCTACTATTGATAACATGTAACTTACCCCTCCATGAAATTTGTCCACTAAGTACTGGTTATTTGTCATGTTCATTTTAGATATGCAAAGCAGTTCTTTAAAATTGTTTTCAAGTTTTGAACAGAAAGCCATGCTCCTAAAACGTCAAGCATTTGCTGTCTTCAGTGGAGATGTTGATCAGTATCATCTCTACCTTCCATTGATACAAGGTAACAATGCTGGTTTTTCTGTAAGGAGGGACTTTAATTTGGGGACACTCATTTCATGAAATAAGGGCTCCCAGGGTTTAAAAAGTTTAAAAGGGAGGGAAAAAAGGAAATCCAAGCCCAGAACTTGAATCTGAAGGAAATGTTTTAAAGAATATTCTTTACCTCCAGGCCGAGTTAGAAGAGAGGTCCTGTGGGCTTCCAAACCTGCATCCAAATTTGTTCCCCAATTAGGGGTGGTGTGGCAGCTTCAACAATAGTTTACCAGCTTTTGCTTTTTTGTGGGGGAAAAGTACCATCTCTGACATGCAACAGAGATTATCTCTCCTTTGCAGTGGCTCTAGATTAGTGGTTGATAAAAATCAAGATGTTATCTGTCAGACTTTGAGATTTTGGGGCACAGTAACTTCTTGAAAAGAATGAGAATATGGGACTGGTATGTTCTCTGATTTATTCAAGGTTAGCTAACAGGAAGGAGCCTGTCTATGATGTTAGGTCCTATGGACCATCTTGGTGTAGAAGGATTCACACCTGAGGGTGATGTCTACTAGACTGGTCTAAATCCAGACCAATATTAATTGGTATGGGATTTAGTATCCTCTAGAGCATCAGTATCTGGGGACTATGTCCTGATGACTGGAAGATTTGAAGCTTCATTTTGACCTTAAGCTAGACGCTTAACACAACAATTAAGATAGTTTCTTTTGTTTAAGGAAGAGGAAATTTGTTGTTTCTTCAACCTATTTCATTTCCTTCATTCAGTAGTAAATGTTTCTGCAAGTGAATGATTATATGACACCCTAGTTCCATACTAGGGAAGGGGGTGGGGTGGAAGGCTTGCACACAAGATTTACATTTCCAAAGGAAATTTAGCAAACGATATTATATGTGACCAACTGAGGCCTCAGGAGGGCTGGACATAGGAATGGGATACTGTCCTAATCCAAATCTCCTCCAAATTAATGGGGTAGTATGTTAGTTCCATATTGGAATAGTGTGGCAGCTCCAACCATAGCTTCCCAGTTTTTTATTTTTGCATAGGAAAGTTTCTCTCTTTCTGATGCATGATAGATATGCCTCCTTTTTTTTTTTTTAAGAGGTTCCAGGATGGTGATTGGTGTAATAATATGCTACCTCTGCTTACAGAACTATGATTTAGGATCTATGGATAAAATATATTCTGGAATATATGAGAGTATAAAAGTAGAATAATCTCAGAGTTACTGAAGGTCAGCTAATACAGGAGATGTGGAGGGTCTTATCTATGATGCTAGATGATATGGGGCCATTGGGTCCCCATTTATAAGGGGTCGCATTATTTATGAATTATTTACTTACTAGTGTTGTACCCAGAAAACGTGACCAACACCCAAGTGACAATTTAGAATTGGACCCTTTGGCGGGCTGACTAGGTACTACCCCACTATCCCTGGTCCTACAGCAGCGATCTCAGGTAAAGCCTCAGCTTTTAAAGGGACGCTATGTAGCCAAAGGTTAGGTATTATGTCAGCAGAAACTTGCAAAGGCCACAATCAGTGATTGATCAGTACACACCTTAAAATTCCCACCAGAGCCAAGTCTCCCTGACCCGGAAGCCCGCCCACCTCCTTGAAGGTGAGCTGACTGGTTAAGGGCGGAGCTAGACCCAGCAGTCTGCTCACTTCCTTGAGGGAGAGCTGAGGTTGGGGGATGGGAAAGAATGGGGCCAGGTACCACACTAGGAAATGAGATAAAGACTTTGGCTGGTTTTAGAGGGTAAAAGGCACTTAAAAAGATATATGCCAAGTGATATGGACATTAACACTAGAAAGATAAGGCACATCAATCAATTGACGCAAAAACATTATAATTTTACTTTTAAAGAAAAAGTTCATCCCATCATCTCTGTTTTCTTATAAATTTAAAAAATGCTGTGTCATTTGACTCAGCTTGGTTCTTCAAGGTCCTTCTTAAATTCTGATCTTCCTAATGTTCATTTGCCCAGGGAGATTTGCCTCATAAGTTATCTGGCAAATACCAGAAAAATGGCCTTGGATTCTTTTCTCTAGTAAAGAATAACAGAATATGTAGAGATGCTTATGTTTTTTTTTTTCTCTTGGGAATATTAATCCAGATCCCATGGAGAGGAAAAATAAATTACCACAGCAAAAATCCTAACAAGCAAAAAGAAAAAGCATTACTTATTAATATGGCTATGTACAAATGTGTGTATGCATGTATATAATGTATATTTAGATTCCATTTACATTCCTCAGAGGGAGGAAGATTATCACTTGCAGTAAGAAAATCTCTTAAGAAGCAAAACCATATTCTTAGACAAATAATAAAGAGGGCTACAACCAGACATTGTGCAGAAACTACAAAGACTAAGCAATTTGAGTTTTATTCATCCTTAGACTTAGATGAGCCACCCAGGCTTTTCAGAAAAAAAAAAAAAAAAAACCTTTATGTAGTACTTACCCTCCTGTACAAAAAAATAGTTGAGCTCCTCCCTTGCCCCTGGCAGCAGTGATTGAGGCCCTCCCTTCCTCCCAGCTAAGTAACCTATAGTTCCGCATTCTAGATGTCTTTTAGTGTTCCAGGGGACTTATTTCTCCTAGCTACTTCTTAGATGACTTTCCTCTTCCTTAGTATAGAAGCAAAAACTATGTAAACAGGAAAGAACAAAAAGATTGGAAAGACTTTGTTTCATGTGGTTTTTCAACACCCTTAGTGTTGAACTTTGAGGGCAATGTGGTGACAGCAGAGGAGTGTGTAGGTGTATTATCCTCAACTATCTCTTTCTTTTTAAAATGTCAATACACAATCACAATTTCATGAAACTTACATGAAAACTAGGCTTATTACGAGAGAAGTGAACATGCATGTAAGCATTACTACTGTAAGCAAGTGCAAAGAGTTCACAATCCAAGAAGCTTGCATATTTATGAAATTATGACAAAGAGAGGGAGGAGAAATAGAAATCTTCACCTACATAAGAGTGGCAGGGGAGAAGAAGTCAGGAAAAATTAAGATAGCTAAAGCAGCATTCTTTTCCTTTGAGAACTACTAGATTATGAAGATAGGATGGTCTGCTTGTCTACAAGGTCTCAGCTACACAAGTAGTTTTTGAGCCTTGTGCAGATTGACTGGCACCTATCTTGACTCTCAAGGAGTCCAGTTTAGGGTGCAAACAATAAATCATGTCATCTGTTGTGGGGGGAGGTGAGGAAGAAGTGGGGGGGGGGAAGGTTGAGTTTGTCCTTGACACGTTCAGGACCTCTGCATACTCTGGGTCCACTGTTTCTGAAAAATATAGCAACTCAAAAAAACAAGTTCGGGGGACCCCTTAACAAACACAACAATAACAAATTATTTATTTTTTAGCATTGTTTGTTTTTTTCTTTTTTTTAATAATATTTTTTTCCCAGTTCCATGTAAAAGCAATTTTTAACATTCATTTTTAAAAATTTTGAGTTCCAAATTCTCTCTCCCTCCCTCTTTCCCCTGAGATGGTAAACAGTTTGATAAAGGTGTAATCACGCAACACATTTCCATATCAATGATGTTGTGGAAGAAAACATAGACCTAACCCCACCACCACCACCACAAAAAATAAAGGGAAAATAGTATGCTTCAATATGTATTCAGACTCCATGAGTTCTTTCTCTGGAGGTGGATAACATTTTTCATCATGAGTCCTTTGGAATTATCTTGGATCATTATATTGCTGAAAATTGAAGTTGCTCATCATACAACATTGCTGTTACTGTGTACAAATCTTCTGGTTCTACTCACTTCAGTTTGCATCAGTTCATGTAAGTCTTTTCAGGTTTTTCTGAAATTATCCTGTTCTTCATTTCTTACAGCACAGTAGTATTCTATTACATTCATATACCACAACCTATTCAACCATTCCACAATTGATGAGCATCCTCTTAATTTACAATTCTTTGCCATCACAAAAAGAGCTGCTATAAATATTTTTATACAACTAGACCCTTCCCCCCCCCCCGCCTTTTTTGGTCCCTTTGGGATACAGACCTAATAATACAGAACTAATACTGGTATTGCTAGATCAAAGGGTATGCACAGTTTTATCACCCTTTGGGAATAGTTCCAAATTGCTCTCCAGAATGGTTGGATCAGTTCAAAACTCTAACAATACATTTGTACTTTACATTTTTTTTAAATTATGAAACAGCACATATGGGAAGGAATACCTCTACCAGTATTAAATTCAACAAACAATTTAAAAAAGCATTTAGTAAATGCCTACTATGTGCCAGGTACTGTGCTAAGTATTTGGGATACAAACAAGTTCCTTATGATTTCTTTTCCCTGTTTACCTTCTCATGCTTCTCTTGCTTCTTGTATCTGAATGTCAAATTTTCTATTCAACTCTGGTTTTTTCATCAAGAATTCTTGAAAGTCCTCTATTCCACTGAATGACCATATTTTCCCCTGAAACGTGATACTCAGTTTTGCTGAGTAGGTGATTCTTGGTTTTAATCCCAGCTCCTTTGACCTCCAGAATATCATATTCCAAGCCCTTCAATCCCTCAGTGTAGAAGCTGCCATATCCTGGGTTATCCTGATTGTGTTTCCACAATATTCAAATTGTTTCTTCCTGGATGCTTGTAATATTCTCTCCTTAATCTGGGAATTCCAGAACCTGGCTATAATATTCCTAGGAGTTTTCTTTTGGGGATCTTTTTCAGGAGATGATCAATAGATTCTTTCAACTTCTATTTTGCCCTCTGGTTCTGAAACACCAGGGCAATTTTCTTTGAGAACTTCCTGGAGGATGATTTCTAGGTTGTTACTTTGATCATGCCTTTCAGGTAGTCCAATAATTTTTAAATTATCTCTCCTGGATCTATTTTCCAGGTCAGTGGTTTTTCCCATGAGATATTTCACATTGCCTTCTATTCTTTCATTTGTTTGGATCTGTTTAACAGCATCTTGATTTCTCATAAAGTCATTAGCTTCCATTTGCTCCAATCTAATTCTGAAGCAATGATTCTCCTCATTGAGCTTTTGAGATTCTTTTTCCATCTGGCAAATTCGGCTTTTTAAGGCATTCTTCTCCTCATTGCCTTTTTGAGCCTCTTTTGCCATTTGAGTTAGTCTGTTTTTTAAGGTGGTATTTTCCTCAGTCAGGCTGTTGACTCTCATTTCATAATTTTCTTGCATTGTTCTCATTTCTCTTCCCAATTTTCCCTCCACTTCTCTTATCTGCTTCTTAAGATCCTCTATGGCCTGTAACCAGCTCATATTTTACTTTGAAGCTTTTGGTGCAGGAGTTCTGACTTCACTGTCTTCCTCCTGTTCCATGCTTTGTTCCTTTTTGTCCCCCAAATAGGAGTGTAATGTTGGAATCTTCTGTCTGCTTTGTTTCCTTTGCCTGGTCATGTCGTCCCTCAGTCACTTGACCCCTGGGCTTTTTGCCACAGTAGGACTCTGCCACCAGACAGGGGAGCTTTCGTCCCAAACACTGGGTTTTTCTCAGCTGCCAGAGGTATTAGTTGGGTGCCCTCTCTGAGGCCACTACACACTCTGGCAAGCTGGACACACACCCCAGAACCTCCACCCTAGACTGCAATCCAGATCCAAGCAGGTTAAAGCAAGAGCAATGACCCCTTAGACTGGTGCTTGGTCCCCCTACACTCTGCAGGCCAGAAGCTGAAGCTGCCAAGAGGTGCTGGCTGGGTGTGCCTGCTCTCAGAGGCTTCTCACCCTGGGGGCAAAAGCCCCACACTCCTACTTACTGGGTCCCAAAGTCCAGACTACACTGACCTCTCACTTTGTCCTTCACATCTATGTGTTAATGAATCTGGAAACGACCACAGCTGCTGCTGATCTGGAGTCCCTCCAGCTGGTGGCTGGTCAGGCCCACCCTGGGGCTAAAGCCTCAGTGTGGGGCTGGGCTGGGCTCCCAGAGCACTGTGCTGGCCAATCCCTGCCGGCCTGCTGGGCTGTCCTCAGTGGGAGGTTAGCTGCTCTGTGTCATTTTGTGGGTTCTGCAGCTCCAAAGTTTGTTTAGAGTCCCCTTTTTATATGGATTGGGGAAGGTGGAAGCTGGAGCAGTGGGGAGGTCCTCCTTCTACTCCCTGTTTGTTTTTTTACTTACATTTTGAGTTCTAGATTCTCTTCTTCCTTTCAGGCCCTCCCCCACCCATTGAGAAGGCAAACTGGGTGATACTTATTATGCATGTGAGGTCATGCAAACATGACTGCTTTTTCATCACAGCTTTCTACTTTGGACTCTATACTTATTTAACTCAATTCTCTGTGCATACCCTTTGTCTGGCTTGACTCTGATTCTAAAATACTCATGTGGGCTCTGAAAATGAAACCCCTAAAGAGTTGCTTAGTGCTGCACAGCATCTCCTGGGTGTCAGGCATGTAGTTGGTGTTGTCGCTGTTTATGCTTTGTTCTCAAAGAGGACCAGTGACCTCACAAACATGATGTCTTGAACTGCCCATGAGTTGGATTTGAGTGAGGCAGAGCTGTGCAAAGTTGTCAGCTTTGCTCTCTCCTCCAGAGCCATCGAAATCCAGTGGAAAGACAAAGGTCAAGATGACTGGCAATGGCCCTGTCAGGCCCATACTTGGCACTTAATAAATGTTTATTGACTGACTGAGAAGTAATATACAGATAATGATACTTTATTGATCTTTATTTTATGAGGTCTGCATACCACTCTAATAATCTGAATCTATAATATCAGCATAAACACTATGCAGCTTTAACTTTATAACAAAATTAACAGTGGCAGCCATATAGACTATATCAATATTTGATAGCATATAGCACAAAAATCATCCTCCATTATCTATCCTGAAATCATTTGATTACATCACAACATTAGTTATTTCTCAGAACTTTTCATTCTTAGTTCATCTCTGTTTAAGTCTTAGGATTTCTTTAGTATACTAACTTCTCCAAATCAGTAGTTCAGCATGATTCCAACTTCCGGATGTTATCTGTACTTTCTTCCAGACTTCTATCTGACAAAATTAACTATTTTTCATATCTTGCTATCCACTTTCAGTTAGTTATATTACTTGTTATTGGATACCATAGTCAACATCCATTTCCAAGCCAGCATATTCCAGAACCCAATATATGGACACTTTCTTTTTTTTTTAATTTATTTATTTACTTTTAGTTTACAATATTCAGTTCCAGAATCCCTTGAGTTTCAAATTTTCTTCCATTCCCTCCCCTCCCCCCTCCCCCACCATGGCAGCATGCAGTCAAATATAGGATCTACAAATACCTTCACATTAAACATTAGTCTTGTAATTGTTGTAAAGAAGGATTATAACCACTGGAGTGAACAATGAGAAAGAAGAAATAAAACAAAACCAAAAAAGAGAGAGAGAGAGAACAAGTAGTTTGCTTCATTCTGCATTCAGACACTGTAGTTCTTTCTCTGGATGTGGATATCCCTTTCTATCATGAGTCTGGACACTTTCTAAGTACCACTGACTGATTCTTCATTTTTTGTAAATATTTCTTCACTTAAGACCTAGCTCCATTTAACCAGCTACTAGAAGAGAGAAGGTAAACTAAAATCGCATATAAAATGTATACCATTCAGTCCCCTAAGCACTCTGGGATCCATCAAGATTTATCAATAAAACCAAAGAATACAGACTATCCTTTCCCCAGAACATACACCCAAACACATAAGATCTAAAAAGTTGTTCTAGATGACCACTGAGGTCTGAAATGGATAATCTTATTGATGTCTAAATAAGCAAAAGTTTAGTGCCAAGGAAAGAGTTACTAACCCTAGGAGGAGCAGAAAACTATATAGAAAGGCACCTGAACAGAATTATGGAGAATTTTATAAAATAGTAAAACACTTAAACAGGCTCAAAAGTACAAGGTATCTGTATCTGAGAGGAAAGAATTACCATCAATGCAGTAAGAACAGTAGATAGCATAAGGAACTTGGTTAGCTAAGCTAAAGATAAGTTTGCTTAAATCTGCAGCTTCTACTTATAGAAATTTCTTCATATCACATACTTGTATAAATAAAAAAATTTCTAAAATAAAAAATGATGTCTTCCTTGTAGTTCAGGAGAGATAGAAAGCTTGGGCTCTGGTTTTAATAGAAAATAGGTTATTTTAGGGGTGGCTATGTGGCACAGTGAATAGAGCACTAGGCCCTGGAGTCAGGGGGACTTGAGTTCAAATGTGGCCTCAGACACAACACTTACTAGCCATGTGACCTTGGGCAAGTCACTTAACCCCAATTGCCCTGCCTTCTCCCCTCCAAAAAAAACAAACAAAAAAAATGTTTATTTTATTAGAAATGGACTCTGATCCAACAGAGATTGTTGTGGCCCTGAACTGAGAAGGGCATGAGATCTCTCTTCTAATTAAAAAGATTATTAGTTGATTTTGTAAACTTTGTGAGAGTGGATAGAGAAAGAAATGTATAAATGAAGGAGTCAAATATTTAAAAATAGATGGGGAGGAGTGGAGTGGGAAAGCAGGGCCAAGATGATTGAAGGCAGGGACTTGCCCAAGTTCTTCTCAATTCCCTTCCAAACCAAAAATTTAAAATAATGCCTCACAACTAATTCTAAAGTGGCAGAACCAGCAAAAGGAAGATGTGAAACAATTTTCCAGCCCAAGACAACTTAAAAGTCAGCAGGAAAAGTCTTTCTCCCTGGGGTGAGAGCAGAGGGCAGTCCAGCAGAGACTGTGCCCCCAGCAAGGCAGCAGCAGGCCACTGAATTGGCAGCAGCAGCTTCTGGAGCTCTTGAGCCCACAAACAGTAAGGGGGTCAGACATGTGGTCAGAAGGAGAATACAGGGGACACTTTTCTGTCACTGGGTGCAGCACTCAGTAACTCAGCCCATACACAGTTCCTCATCACAGTGCCAGGGCAAGGAGGAACACTAGCATATTAGAGTATGGTATATATAGAGAGAGAAGCAGGAACATCACAGTTCTGATGGGATGCTTGGGATCTATATTTGTAACATCAATTTGTAAAACCAATTTGTAACATCAGTCTGTAAAACCAATTGTTTGTAAAATCACACCCCCCCTCCCCCAGCTTCAGAGCATTAACTCTGCCCAACAACAACTCATGAATTGTTTATCTCAGCTTGGAACAATAACACTCTATGCCTATGAATCCTTCACTAAAGTATCTCTAAACATTCCACCTTAGGCAACTATTATCTCCCCTTTGTATAGTTTCCTGCTCCCCTCCATGAACCCTTCCATACCCTATCTCTAGGTTAACTCCTTAGTAATTATCCACATACTGAGTCTCCATTAGCTTTGGTTCCCAGACATCAATCCTGTCAAACATGACACTGATAGGTGGCAGACTGGGCACTTCTCCATCAGCCCTTGACCGTTTCAAGCCTAAAACCACACCTCCAGGTAGCCGTCCCCCCTCCAGTGGGCTATTTTCCAGTGAATTATGGGCAATATGCCTGCACAGTTTACATTAAAATTGCATGTTCCTTTAAACACTGACCCCACCTTAACTCCTCCCTAATCCCACCTTCTTCTCACCTGGTCAGCATAATTGACATCTAATGAATAGCCTTAACTCTTTAAATGCTATGCCTATGTCTTCTTTAGGCTTCCAGGTCCCCTAAGGACCCTTGCCTGCTGTAAAGCATACAATAAACTTTTACAACTCTGACTCCAAGTTGGCTTGGGCTGAATTCTTTCCAGACTGAATCGTAGGCTTTCTGGTCTTACATAAAGATCAGAGTTCCTGCTGAACCTATTGCCATCCCTCATCAGTTCCATGAGGGGAAAGAATGTTTTTGGTCACCCACAGACCACAGCACAGGCCAGAAAAGCAGGGATCATACCTGTCCTCAGATCATAGTGAGTGGGAATGAGTAGCCGACTGAGGAGGGGTCAGCAAAGGGTTTTCCTTTCTATACAAAGTGTCAGTATAAAATCTAACTTTCTATGAAATGAATTTAAGAAAATCTTAAGTATGTTACCTTTTTTTTTTTTTTAAAGCAATTGGGGTTAAGTAACTTGATCAAAGTTACATGGCCAGTTATTTCTGGGTGTGGTGCTAAGTATCAGAGCCCGGATTCAATCCCAGGTCATCTCGACTCTGGGGCTGGTGCTCTTACTCACTGAGCCACCTGGCTGCTCCTGAGTATGTTAACTTGTTAAGATTACTTAAGTACAGAAAAACTAGAATTTGTATTTTTCCAACATGTAAATTAAATAAAGAAGAAAATAATTGTATCTTTAGCCTCTCCTACCTATTTGGAACCTTGATGTCACACAGTCACTCTAACTCCTCTGTGTACAGGAACCTAGATTCTAGCTGGAAACTTTATTAAGCATGTGTTGCTTCTTTTGTAAGCTGTAATGGAATAGACTTACTGTGCCAGAAAGCCAGAATCTTGTCTCTTCCCAATCCTCCTCACCAAAGTGTACATTCATAGCATATGTTTTAGCCCTTTTCTCTTCTTTCCCCATCTTGTGACACAGGCATCACTTTTAACTTGGCCCTCTCTGAAAACATTTGGTACAATCCTGAAGGTCCTACCTTAGTTGTTCATCACCCCTGCACAGGCACCCCTGTACACCCATTCAGACAATGGTCTGGCTAATTCCTCCTTTTTGCTCACTGGGTTTTCTTGTGAATTCATGTGATCTTGCTTCTTCTTTCAGAGTTCCATGTTCCTTATCTTTGTGTTCTCCAAAATAGCCAACTCTCCTCCTTGGGCTCCTTCATCTATATAACTGGGTGACACAGTTCCTCATTTGGGAAATACTCCCTTCCCCTTACCACATGATGCAAGACCAGTTAAAATTCAGCACCTTATTCTTAGCTTCCCAAGGTTCAGCATTTTGGGGGGTGGAGGCAAGACAATTGGGGATAAGTGACTCTCACAAGGTCATATGGCTAGTAAGTGTCAAGTGTCTGAGGTAGGATTTTAACTTAGGTCCTCCTGACTCCAGGGCTGGTGCTCTATTCACTGCATCACCCAGTTGCCCCTCAGCAATTTTTTTTTCATTTTTCAAATGATTTATTAATTTCTGATTTACATCATTATTTCTGCCAGATTTTGAGCTACAAATTTCTCCCTATTTTTCCCCTACCCACCACCCCAGAATAACAGTCCCACAGGATATCCCCTTCTTCTATCTGCTCTCTCCCATATCTTTTCCCATTTCCCCTTAGACTTTTCTAGTAGGGCATGGTGGATCTCTATGCCCCAGTGCCTGTATATCTTCTTTCCCAATTACATGTAAGATAGTATTAATAATAGTATATATGTATATATAATTTTAAACATTTGATTTTAAAACTTTGAATTCCAGATTTATTCCCTTCCTCCCTTGTCACCCACCCTTACTGGGAAGATAAGCAGTTCAGTATAGATTGTACATGTGTAGCTAATGCAAAACATTAACATAGTAGATATATTGTAAAAGACTGACTATATTTCCCTCCCTCTTATCCCACCACCCACTTGTTCTATTCTCTACTTTGATCTTGTCCCTTTTCAAAACTTTTCTCCCCGCCAGCCTGCCCAACCCCACTCTCATCCCCTTCCCCCAACTCTCCTATAGGGTGAGATACCCTATTTAATGTGTATTTCATTCCCTCCCCAAGCCAAATTCAGTGAGAATAAGATTGACCCATTCCCTTTTGCCTTCCTATTCTTCCCCTCCATTGTAACCCTTTATCCTTGCCTCTTCTTTATGAGATAGTTTACCTCATTCAGTCTCTCTCCATCTCCTCTCATTATATTCCTCTCTCACCTCTTAATTTCCCCTTTTAAGTATCATCCCTTCCTATTAAATTGGTCCTGTGCCCTCTATCTATGTATATCTGTAAGCATATATACATACATTCACACATGTATTCATATGCCCATATACCCTCCGATATATATATATATAAATATATATATATGTATATATATATATATATATATATATTCCCTTCAACTATTTTCATACTGAGAAAAGTTTCATCAGTTACAATTATCATTTTTCCATGTAGGAATGTTAATAGTTCAACTTTGATCAGTGGCTTATGATTTCTTTTCCCTGTTTACCTTCTCAAGCTTCTCTTGCTTCTTGTATCTGAATGTCAAATTTCCTATTCAGCTCTGGTTTTTCATTAAGAATCCTTGAAAGTCCTTTATTCCACTGAATGACCATATTTTCCCCTGAAACATGATACTCATTTTTGCTGGATAGGTGATTCTTGGTTTTAATCCCAGTTCCTCTGCCCTCTGGAATATCATATTCCAGGCCCAGGAGTTCTGACTTCACTGTCTTCCTCCTGTTCCATGCTTTGCTCCTTTTTGTCTCCAAAATAGGAGTCTAATGTTGGAATCTTCTGTTTGTTTTGCTTCCTTTGTCTGGTCATGTCTCCCCTCGGTCACTTGACCCCTGGGCTTTTTGCCACAGTAGGACTCTGCCACAAGACAGGGGAGCTTTCGTCCCAAATGCTAGGGTTTTCTCAGCTGCCAGAGGTATTAGTTGGGTGCCCTCTCTGAGGCCTCCACACACTCTGGCAAGCTGGTCACACACCCCAGGACCTCTACCCTAGACTGCAATCCAGATCTAAGCAGGTTAAAGCAAGAGCGATTACCCCTCAGAGTGGCCGCTTGGTCTCCCTACACTCTGCAGGCCAGGAGCTGAAGTTGCAATGTGGCCCCGGGGTGTCTCAGGGGCTTCTCGCCCTGGGGGCAAAAGCTGATGCACTCCCAACTACTGGTCCCAAAGTCCAGACTGCACTGACCTCTCACTTTGTCCTTTGCATCTGTGCTGATGAATCTGGAAACGGCCACAGCTGCTGGTGATCTGGAGTCCCTCCAGCCAGTGGCTGGTCAGGCCTGCCCTGGAACTAAAACCTAGGCTGGGGAATGGCTGTGCTGGCCAATTCCTGCCAGCCTGCCGGGCTGTCCACAGAGGGAGGTTAGTTTCTCCGTGTTATTTTGTGGGTTCTGCAGTTCCAAAGTTTGTTTAGAGACCCCTTTTACATGTATTGGGGAAGGTGGAAGCCGGAGCCCTATGGAGGTTCTGCTTCTGTTCTGCCATCTTGACTCCACCCCACCTCAGCAATTATTTTTAAGCTGAAGATTTAGCACATCCTTAATTTATTAGCTTCAACATATTATTAGCCAAGTTAACAGCAAGTCCTTGGGCTCCAGAAAGAAAAAAACTTTTTTTCATATTTTTCTGATAATAATCTTTCCCCAGAACGACTGACAGAGAATCTCAGAGTTGGACAGACATCCATAGTTGCTGCTCAGATGTTCCTCTTTTTCAGAGTTTTGCTGCTAAGAATATCTCCTCAACATCTGACTTCGTTGTGGCCAATAATGGTTACTGAATTGGTGAGCAAAAAGATTTGTCTTAAAGATACAAGCTCCTGGGGCAGCCAGGTAGCACAGCAAGTAAGAGCACCGGCCCCAGAGTTGGGATGACCTGGGATCGAATCCGGGCTCAGACACTTAGCACCCACCCAGAAACACCTGGCTGTGTAACCTTGAGCAAGTTACTTAACCCCAATTGCTTAAAAAAAAAAAAAAGATACAAACTCCAAGTCAAAGGTCAAAACTAATCTCAGTCAGATTGTAATGGGAAGGCCCCTCAGCAGAAGTGTAAAGGATTTTTACCAACCTAGGCAAGAGATTTTAAGGGAAAAAAACAGTCCAAGAGTTTCAAGAGCTATTTATCTGAGAGGAATGAGACAGAAGTAGTAACAGCCTAGCAGGCACCATACTTTTAGGCTCTGGCCTTTTCTTCCTCTCTTTTTTTCTTTCTCTAGAAAATTACTATAGTGTGACATGTTTCAAAAACTGTTTTTCATTTTAACAAAGTATTTCTTATCACAAATTCTTAAGACTTTCTTATGGTTATTAAATAGAGAAAGGACATATGTTGGTAATTAATTGATTATGATTGCTGAAGAGCCAAAGAGTAAGTTTTGTTTGTTTGTTTGCTTTTTGGAGGGGAGAAGATAGGGCAATTGGGGTTAAGTGACTTGCCCAGGGACACACAGCTAGTTTTTGTCTCAAGTGTCTGAGGCCCGATTTGAACTCAGGTCCTCCTGACTCCAGGGCCGGTGCTCTATTCACTGTACCACCTACCTGCCCCAAAAGTAAGGTATTTAAACAAATTAACAAATACTAGCTGCTGTATGTGTGTGATTTTTTAAAGATTGTGACAACTATATAGTGCTTTTAAATGCTTTTAAAAAGTCATTAAAAGGTATATTTTCTTTTTAAGATTCAGACATTTATACAGTTTGAAGATGATCTAATAAGGAGGAAGGAATCATCAAAGTAAGCATTTATATATGTCTTTGTATCCATGTACTTATACAAGTTTGAGGAATAGTCTGGTCTTATTTCTTTTTCCTAGGACTCTGAATAATAGAAGAATAAAAAGTGCCATAGAAACAAGTTATTTTAATATATCTACAGCATGCAACCTAGATGCATTAAAGACTTTCTCATTATACCAAGAAGGCACAAGCCATTTGCCACTGGCACAGAGTCTGCCAATTGAAAAAATGGTATTATAATATTCTTTTACATTTTAAAAGCATTCATTAAATATCTTCTAGTGCCAGGCACTGTGTTAAACACTGGGACGAAGATAAAAAAATAAAATATTCCCTGCCTTCAAGGAGCTTATATTTTGCTGGGAGAGGAAAAAAAAACTATACACTTAGATTAAGCCCATGTGAGATATGTACAAAATAATTATAGGAGGGAATGAAAGAGTACCAAGAACTGGAAAGTTCATGAATGGCCTCCTCTGGGAAGGTGGCATCTGAAGTGTACTTTGAAAAAAGCTAGAGAATCTATGGGACAAAGATAAAGGAGGGGGAGCATTCCAGGAATAGGAGAATAGGCATAGAAATAGAAAAGGCAATGTTTTGTATGGATAACATCCCAGTTTGGCTGAAATTTGGGCATGTGTAGCAGAAAGCACCCTCACATACCCAGGATGGCTGCTAGCACAGGTTCCTAGATCTGCCTTTCTAAAGGAAAGCAACTCAAAATGGGTTAACAATCTTGCTTTAATCAAACATATGTCATTTATCTAGTTCAGGGGAAAAAGTGCAGTACCTCAAACTTCAGAGAATACAAACAGAGGTTACAAGCAGACAAAAATACAGACAGAGAAACAGATCAGCAGACAGGGCTTCCAGCTATCTGACCATTACATCCATACCTACTTAGTTACCAGAGAGGGAAGCACCAACATCTGGGTTTTCAAAGTCAGGGAACTCAACAGCTGTCCAGAGTCTCATCTGGCCAAATCACACAACTCTTCCCAAAGTGAGCCCCAAAGCAAAACCTCATATCAGGGTATATATAGCCTTCTTCTGGATCAGAGAATGTCACAACCCTTTTGACCCACTGCCCAATCACAAAGCAACAAGATGTGGGCATTCCTGAAAAACAAGCCTCCCGCCACAGTTTCCATGTGACCACATTCAGCCTATTAGGGGGAAGAGTATATTTTCAAATCAGGAAAGGTTCTCAGATTCACTTAAGCCTATCAAAGGGCCAAGGGGCTATATCAGCAATGCAATATTCACAATGCTTACAGAAATTACAGATATACTGATGTAGTTATCAATCAAAAAATATATCAGGCTTGCTATATGGGGGATAAAGGGAGAACATTTATTAAAATACCAAAAAGACTGAATCCCAAAACCAGAAAGTCAAAGCCATTAGAGTAGTTATGAAATTGGCACAGGCAGATGAAGTAGAAAGCACCCACATTCTCAAGCCTTTAAAACAGAACAGGCTAACTCAGGCAAAGGTCCTCCTCTCCCCACTCACAGCAACCTCCCAGCATCCAGGAAGCATGCTCCCAGCAGCTCCGGCCTCTGGCAGTCCTCAACAGGAGTCCTTAGCAGAAATTCTGGTTGGCTCAAAAAAGAGGTTCGCACTTCTCCTGCCACTGCCTCTGCTGCTGCCGCTGCTGCTGCTGCTGCTGCTGCTGCTGCTGCTGCCACTGTCGCCACCACTGCTAGCCACCACAGGAACTCTCGCTTGGCTTCCGATTCCTCTTGCCCCTTCCTGCTATGTCAGCAAGTCCAATGGGGCATGGAAGATCTTTAAATCCCATAACCCTTACAGGGCAGGGGAAGATCTTCAGATTCCCATAACAGCATAAGAGAATGTTGATGTTGTTTCAATTATATTAATGAACATAATTTTAAAGAACAGTATAGTCTAATGTTAAATATAACAATCTAATATATTTTTCAAGGGATCAGTTACTAGCAAGGTTATTGTATTAATAGATCCAGAAAATACCATACATTTATATTCCTGGACTTTAGCAAGACCACTTGTAGAATTTGTTGTACTAGTGAATGACATAAAGAATTTTTCCCTGGATGATAGGCCAGTCAAGTAGATTGGTTGAACTTAATAATTTGGACCCAAGGAGTTATGATTGATAGACTGATGACAGTCTGATGGAATACTGCAGGGTTCTGCTTCTTACTTTTTCTGTTTAATATTTTTTTTAAATCAGTCACTGAAATAAAGATATAGATGGTTTGCTTATCAGATTTGTAGAAGTCGTGAAACTAGAGGAGGGGTCGCTAATGTGTTACAGAATTAGTATTCAGAAGTTTCTCTTAGGCTAAAACAATGAGCCAGATCTAACACTATGAAATTTTATTAATGCATTTTTAAAAATGCATTCATGTTTCATGGAACACTAATTTGTTTCCAAGCTGGATATGTTTAAAATTTTTCAATGGTAGAAAATTTTTATTGGTGAATGTGGCCAAATGCAAGTGGCAGAATTTCTTCTAAGCCATTCTTTAGAGAAAATTTGCTAGGGATAGCTAGGGATAAATGTAATATCTCACTCTTAGGTTAAAAACATCAATTGTACACATATAGTAGACATGATTAAGTAGCAGAAAATGTGAAAAAGATCTAGTCATTTTAGTGGAATATAAGTTTAATCATAATCAGCAAGCAATAAAGATGTGTCAAGCAAAAAGGTATATCTCATCTGTTATCTTAGTGCATAGTCAGGAAGATTTAGAAAATCAAAACTCCAGTACAAAGAAGCATGGAGCACACAAAAGAGTAAAGCAAACTGAATTTGTTGAGGGGGAACATAGTCACAAATTAGAGGGGCTGATGTGGTCTTAGGGGTGCAGGTAGCCTAAAATACTGAGGTTCAGGGTGGAGGTGTCTGGAAAGAATATAGGGACTAGAGCAGTCTTCCAGTCAAGTGGAAAAAGGTTTATTGTAATGCTATGTAGTGAGCAGAGCTCTTTTAGGGAACTAGAAGCCTAACAGGAATGCTAAAGCTTATATAGAAGAGGTACAGTGAATTGTGTGTCAAGTATGCTAATTAGGTGATGGGCATGCAATTTCTGTACCTTGGACACAGTGTTATTCACTATTGGCATAGGGGAAGGGTGCCTCTAAGTGGTCTGTATATCTGTACATATACATCTATAACAAAATAGCCTTGGGAGTTGACATCTACAACTTGATCTCTGGATTGTATGTGGTAACTGTGGTAATCCAGTACATGATAGTTCTGCTGGTACAAGATAGTCCTGTTCGTACAAGAGAAATTCTACAGAGGTCAGCTTGTTCTTATAACAGGAAGAGAGAGTTTGCCTCACAGAGATCCACTCATGAGTTATATTGGCAAAGATAGGGTCTTTGGGCTGGGAGGAGATATGATCCTAGGGCTGGGGTCCAAGCACAAGCACCCCATCAGGGTTGTCAGGGAAAATGGACACAGAACAGTCCAGTGGGGACCTGGCAATGTTGGGGACCTTGCAGGGATTGGGGTACCCTCTCCCTCAAATCAGTAAAATCTGATGTACTTTTATAGGGTTCTTGTCTAGATCTAGCAGGCTTGGGCATTGGAAGACAGTAAAAAAAGAGCCTGTACACGAGGACTGGTGCTGATTGATGATACTTGTCTTTCAGTAGTTTTTCAGTCATGTCTGACTCTTTGTGACCCCATTTGGGGTTTTCTTCATAAAGACACTAGAATGCTTTACCATTTCCTTCTCCAGCTCATTTCATAAATGAGAAAACTGAGGCAAACAGGGCTAAGTGACTTGCCTAAGGTCACACAAGCTAGTAAGTGTCTGAGGCCAGATTGGAACTCAGGAATATGAAGTCTTCCCGACTACAGGCACTCTATCTACTGCACCACCTACATGCTGTTATAAACATGCTCAGTCTAGGAATCAAGAATACTTGTTGGAGAGCCAAGAAAGTTTTCATTATCTTTATTTTACATTTATTCTCTGCTGAATAAATGGGTAGCCTACTGAAAAGACTACAAAGTATCAGAAAAATGCAAACCCTTTTATGCTGCTTCCATTCGAATTTCCTGCCTTGTTTCTCCCTTCAGAACTGGGATTGGTTCCAGCTCTTCTGGGTTGCAATCTTTCTGACCCGCCCACTACATAGGCTAGTCCAGCACGTGTGTTACTGAAAAGTTGGTGACTATCCCTTTGATGTCCAGCTGGTCTGAGACAGTTTAGCTTACAGATTTTCCCCAGCTATATGATTGAATAGGGTCCTTTCTCCCTTACCAATTTATACCTTCTTGCACTGAATGTGCAGGATCTATTTTTGAAACACCCATTGTTTCTATAGAACCTTGTGGGAACCAAATTACTAGTATTTCTCACATTACCCATTTAAGTAAGTAAGCTCAATATTAAATAGTGTATTACCCTCCTGGTGCTCTCTCCAGCCTAGGTTGTTGCTGTTTTGTCCTTCATTCCTGAAGAGAACCATGACAGCAGGGAGGTGATATCATTACATTCAAGCGAAATGGATTTAAGTGAAGGAGGGCTGTGCAAAGTCACCAGGCTCACTTTCTTCTCAGGAGCCATATGGGTCCAGTGCCCTGACATCGATCAGGAAAACTGGAGATAGCCCAGGATGCAGTGGGGAACCTTGGCATTTCAAATTAAGGTCTTTAAGAGGTCTCAGTTTGAGGCAAAGCCAGTTCATAGATTAAGGTTTAATAAGAAAAAAGGCCAAGTGACCTCTTTAAAAAAAGAAACAAAGAAAAATATCCGGGAAGGAAAGACTCTGAGTTTCTGGCTAAAACAGAAACAATTGCTATTTACATTCATTCTAAGCCAATCCAGGCCCAAACAAAAACCAATTAGGGCTTAGCCTGGGTCCTGTTTTGGGCCAATCAGTAAAATCCAGTGTGATTTGGAGTTAAACCATCCTTCTGTAAATCCACAGCAGCTGCCTTGCCTCTAACCACGCAGAAAACCTAACCTCACTAAGCAGCCATTCCATTGTGATACAGGCATCCTGTCTGTCTTTCATACAACTCCAGAGCAGCTGCCTTACTCCCAGGGGAGGCAACTTTCTCCTCCTTTACCCTCTTTTTCAGCTACACACAATTGACTCAGGCCCTGGCACCACTCCACCAGGAAGGCTAAATCCCCACGAACAATGATGGTCCACCTGAACTTATTTCTCAATGATTGACATGCTTCCACTGTCATCTCCTTCCCATTGATGTGGGGGGGAGGGGAGAGGATGCCAAGGAATTTAGGGAGTCCAGGAACCCCAATAACCAGAGTCCCTGGAAAGCAGTCTGAAATGAATTCAACAGACTCAAGCATTCTCTTAGTCAATGTGGCAAAGATTTATTGTTATGCTATACAGTGGGCAAGAGTTCTTAGGGAACCTGCAACCTTAGAGGGATACAGTTAAAGTTTTTATAGGATAACTATAGTGAAACTGATGGGGTGCTTGGGATCTATGTCTGTAATACCAGTCTGTAATATCAGTTTGTAACATCAATTTGTGAAATCAATTTGTAAAACCAGTCTGTAAAATCACATTTCCCACCCCCAGCCTCAGAGCATTAACTCTACCCCTACCCCCTGCCAGCACTCTGCCCAACAACAACTCATTAATTGTTCATCTCTGCTTGGAACAATAACAAGCTACACCTATGAATCCTTCACTAAATCATCTATAAACATTTTAGCTTAGGCAAATGTTATCTCCCCTTAGTAAAGTGGGCCAGCTGGACCCCTGAATCCTTCAGTTCACTATCTATAGGTTAACTCTTTAGCCAATTACACACATACTGAGTCTCCATTAGCCTTAGTTACCAACATCCATCTTGTCAAACATGACACTGATGGGTGGCAGACTAGGCATTTCTCAGTCAGCCCTTGACCGATAGCTGACTTAGTGATGTTTCAAGCCTAAAACCATACCTCCAGGTAGCCCCCACCTTGGGCTATTTCCCAGTGAATTATGGGCAATACGCCTACAGAGTTGACATTAAAAGTGCATGTTCCTTTAAGCACTGACCACTCCTTAACTCCTCCCTAATCTCACCCTTACTCACCTAGTTAGCATAATTGACATCTGATTAATTGCCTAGACTCCTTAAAAACTATGCCTTTGTCTTTAAGTTTGCAAGTTCTCTAAGAACTCTTGCCTGCTGTACAGTATAACAATAAACTTGCAGATCCCCTAAGGACTCCTGCCTGCTGTAAAGTGTACAATAAACTTTTACAATTCTGACTCCAAGTCTGCTTGGGCCTACTGAATTCTTTTCCAGACTGAATCGAAGGCATTCTGGTCTTTGATAAGGATCAGAGTTCCTGTATAACCTATTGCCATCCCCCCATCAAAACCTGTGGCAAATATGCTAACTAGGTGAGGCAGGGCAGGATTAGGGAGGAGTTAAGGAGTGGTCAGTTCTTAAAGGAACATGCATTTTAATGTCTACTGCGCAGGTATTTTACCCAGAGTTCACTGGGAAATAGCCAGAGGGGGGACTACATGGAGGTGTGGTTTTAGGCTTGAAACATCATTAAGTCAGCTAGCAGTCAGGGCTAACCAAGCTGCCACCCATCAATGTCATGTTTGACAAGATGGATGTTGGGAGTATACATATGTCCCAAGCTAATGAGGGTTTCAGGATGTATATAATGAGCTAGGGAATTACTTAGAGATAATCTAGTGAAGGATTCATAGGTGCAGCTTGTTTTTGTACCAAGGGAAGAAAACATTTGGCTGGGGCTTGATCATGAATGGTTGCTAGGCAAAGTACTGGCAGGGGGAGAAGCAAGCAGAGATAATGCTCTGAGGCTAGGGAGAAATGTGATTTTATAAACTGAGGTTCAAGCACAGGCACCCAAGCACCCCATCACCATTCCAGTGATTCAGAACATGTCAACTGCCACTGTTCAAATGGAATCCTTCCTCAATATGTAACAAACTAAAAAATAAAAATAAAAAAATATGTAACAAACTAGCTTTTACCTTAGCTTTCTCCTTCCTGATGACACAAGCTTCTCTAGCCATCCTCTCCAGAACTTACTGCACTTTCATTCATACCCCTAACTTACTGGTCATGTGGAGTTTCTGGAATTCATGTTCCCCATTGCCCCTTGCTGGTTCTCTCTTTACCCTTGTCTCTCAATAACATCTCCTCCAATGTTCAATCCATGTTTATCATCCAGGCAAGATTCTGTTCTAGCCCTCTGTCCTTTCCTCAACAAGTTTATTAGCCTATTATTAGGCTATTAGACTGTGAGCTCCTTGAAAACAGGGACTGATTTTTATCTTTCTTGGCTTTCCCATTGCTTGGCACAGTAATTGGCACCTATGGGTGGCTTAATGAATGCTTGTTGACTTGATAGCCAAAAATATTAACTCACTATTGTTCAAAACAGGAGAAGTAATAGTCTCTCTGTAGTGCCAAATAAGAAGGGGGCAACAGGGGTAGTGCATGACTGTTGTCTTCTGATATTTAAAGATTTAAAGCATAAGTGTATTGAAGAAAAATTAAAATGTTTCTGCTTTGCTCCATTGGAGCAGTTGGTGGAAGTTGCAAAGATAGATTTCAGTTTCATTTCTATACTAAATATAGAATTTCCTAAAAATGAAAGCTATTCAGAAATGAAGTGTGCTATATGAACAGTTAGTAAATTCTCTAAGGGTCTGGGGGTCTAAGTGGGGCCTGCATGACCACTTTTGAGAAATATCAAGGGAGTTGATGTTTCAGATAGTGTTTAAACTAGATGACCTCTCTGTTCTCTTCCAACTCAGAGATTTTATGAAAACTGTGAACAGGAAAAAAAAAAATAGCCTGTTATCTATTGTCCTTCAGAACACTGTCCTTTCCTCAACAAGTTCAGTGCCTGATTCTGTCTTTTTCTCCTCCCCAACTCTAGCCCTCATACTTTACATAGTAATATTCCCTCAAACCCTCTGATCTCTTAGTTCCTCACTTTACTCACTTTCCATGACCTCTTCTTCCACCCAATCCTGGCTGCACACAGAGATGGTTATACCCTTTATCTTCCCAATGAACTTTGAAATTCCTTTATCTGATCACAGTCTTCTGCTGTTTTACCTCTCTCTCTGCCTGAAAACCCCAAACCCTGTTCTTCATTCTCACTTCCAGTCCCCCCAACCATCAGTTCTCTCCCAGGCCATCACACTGGTTGCTAGTTACACTTTACTCCTTTCTCTGTCTTGACTCTTTGGTAAACCAGTTCAGCTTTGCTCTGTCCTCTTAAGCCCCTTGAGTGCCCTTTTATCTTATCTATTCCCACCATCATGCTGCTTTCACATTGTGAACCTCCCATCACTTGAGAAAGGTCTAAAACCTGGATTGACCAATCAGGAGAAAGACATTTTGGCACACTCTGAGCTTAACCTACAATAAGGCTTTGCATGCTCTGGCATAACAGCCATGCTTTGCTTTGCTCTCTGAGTGAACCCAACATGCTTCTTCTTGTGTCAGCAACTACAGGCTAGATGAAGCTGACTAGGAGTATTCTTCTGTTTATGACTAGCAAGGATAAGGTGCCTTGAACCAGACACTATCCTGAATAATGGAACTTTTCTTATCTTGGTATTTCATGCTGTGCTATGTTATGATATATATATTGTCAATGGTAAATGACATCCTGGATCTATAATTCCAATTGACACCTTAACATTCTCTTGTTTTATTATATTTATCCCATCTATCCCATTAAGAAATTCCTTTTTCACATTATGGGTTAAACACATATGGAGACCATAATTTTGGGTTGACACAGGCATCCTTGGTTGAGATTGATCTAAGGGTATAAAGGGCCTTCTTCAGTTTGTTTACCTCTGAGTTGAGAATTATTTTCTGACTCCATCATACATTATTCTCTGGCTTAATGAGAATAAATAAGCACATTATAGCACATGTACAGCCAGATTCTATTTGTTCCTTGTTCAAACCTTTGGTAAGGGGAACCCCATTATGTTTGTTCTTTGAACAAACCTTCAGAAAACTGA
Organism: Petaurus breviceps papuanus; assembly: GCF_028583685.1. Taxonomy (NCBI): domain Eukaryota; kingdom Metazoa; phylum Chordata; class Mammalia; order Diprotodontia; family Petauridae; genus Petaurus; species Petaurus breviceps. The sequence continues at coordinate 15,538,722 of NW_027187374.1, forward strand.
TTGTCTTTGTCTCTTTGGATCAAACCATTGGTAAATGTTTGACAACTTCTACAATGTGTTGCTGAAGGAAGCTAAAGAAAGTCATGAAACCATATTAACTGGATCTGCTACAAATTTGTGTTACACAACATCAACTAGGCCCTTAATATAGCAAGTGAATCTTTTTTACACTTTCTTAATAAATTCACTGTCCCACTCACTACTGTGGCTTTTTCAAACCTTTTTATCTCTCCTTTTACCTCCCATAGCTTCCTCTTTCACCACCCTTCACCATCCTCTCAACTGAGAACCTTGCCTTGTATTTCACTGAAAAAAATTGAGACCATTCACCTGGAGCTTCCTCTTCTCCATTTCTCCTCATTTCACATAACCCAGACATTTTCTTTCACTATCTCTTCCTTCACACCTGAAGAGATGGTTCTCTTTGCCAAAGCAAATCCCTCTACCTACACAAATGATTCCATTCTATCTCTTCTTCTTCAACTGATTATCATTCCCTTTTTTCATCCCCATTCTCACTAATCTTCAGTCTGTCTCCTTTTTGCTTCCTTGCTGCCTACAAACACAACCATGGTTTTCCATCCTAAAAATACCCATCGCCACTAGCTATCATCCTATACTTCTCCGTTTGGGTTCTAAATTCCATGAGAAGACCATCTACAATCTATATCTCCACTGTCTTCTTAACTCTCAGCCATCCAACTTAATGAGCTACAAGTGCTCTATCCAGTTCCCTAGGAATTATCTCTTAATTGCCAACTCTAATGGTCTTTTCTCATTCCTTACTCTTCTCAGCCTTTTTCTCATATACACTCCTTTCTCTACTCTGATACACCCACCACCCTTGTGTAAGCCCTCACCACCTCATGCCTGGACCATTGCAGTAGCTTTCTGGTTGGTCTCCCTGATTCAAGTCTCTAACTGTTCCAGTCCATTCTCCACCCAACTGCCAAAGTGATCTTCCTAAAATGCAATTACCACCACCACTACCCTCCATCCCATTCAGTAACTCCAGTGGCTCCCTATTGCTTCTAATATCAAATACAAAATTCTCTGTTGAGCTTGTAAAGCCTTTTATAACTTGATCTTGTCCTACTTTTCCCAGTCTTAATACCTTACCTCTTCTACCCAATATTCTGTGATCTCCAGTGACACTGGCCTCCTTGCCACTCTTAGAACAAGACACTTCATCTCTTGACTTTTTCACTGTCTGTATTCCATGCCTAGAACTCTCTCTCCTAGATTTCATGGCTTCTTTCAAGTCTCAGCTAAAATCCTACCTTATATAAGAATTTTATCCTGGTCTTTCTTACTCAAGTACTTTTTCTCTGTTGATCATCTCCACTTTATCCTGTATATATCTTGTTTGTACACAGTTGTCTGCATGTTATTCTGACTCCATCATGCATGATTCTCTGGCTTAATGAGAATAAATAAGCACATTATAGCACATGTATAGCCTGATTCTGTTTGTTCCTTGTTCAAACCTTTGGTTAGGTGAACCCCATTCTGTTTTTCTTTGAATCAAAACCATTGTAAAATTTCTACAATGTGTTGCTGAAGGAAGCTGAAGAAAATCATGAAACCATATTAACTGGGTCTGCTACAAATTTGTGTTACATAGCATCAACTGTGATTGCATCCTTCAGCATGTTATTATTAGACTATTTTGTCACTCAGTCAAGATTCTGGTGACTGCTGTCTATTGTTGTCCTTCAGAACACTGTCCTTGGGGTGGCTAAGTGGCACAGTGAATAGAGCATCAGCCCAGGAGTTCAAATCTGGCTTCAGACATTTAACACTTACTAGCTGTGTGACCTTGAGCAAGTCATTTAACCCCAATTGCCTTGCCTTCCCCCCTCCAAAATAAAAGCAAAAAAAACAAAAAACTACTCTCCTTTCCTCAACAAGTTTATTAGCCTACTATTAGGGACTGGTTTTTACCATCCTTGGTTTTCCCATTGCTTAACACAGTACCTGGCACCTATGGGTGGTTTGATGACTTGATAGCCAAAAATATTAACTCAGTCTTAGGCCACATTATAAAACTGTTGTTCAAAACAAGGGAAGTAATAATCTCTCTGTAGTCTGCCCTAGAAGGTAGTACATGACTGTTGTCTTCTGATATTTAAAGATTTAAAGAGTAAATGTATTGAAGGAAAACTAAAATGTTTCTGCTTTGCTCCATTGGAGCAGTTGGTGAAGTTGCAGAGATAGGTTACAGTTTCATTCTATACTAAATACAGAACTTCCTAAAAATGAAAGCTATTCAGAAATGAAATGTGCTGTATGAACAGTTAGTGAATTCTCTAAGAGTCCAGGGGTCTAAGTGGGGCCTGCATGACCACTTTTGAGAAATGTCAAGGGAATTGATGTTTCAGGTAGTGTTTAAACTAGATGACCTCTCTGTTCCCTTCCAACCTAGAGATTTTATGAACACTGTGAACAGAAAAAAAACTTCTTAGGGAAATGAAAAATTTCAAATAACTCTCCAACTTAAAGGGTCTTTCTGAATTTCTAATGTGCATTTCCTTGATTATAAATTATGCAGAAGCAACAGCAAAGTAAACAGAATGAGAGCTTCAGGAACTGATGGCGGTGAGGTATCCCCAAATGATCTCATCTTGTATTTATCAGCTTGCAAGTTCCTGGACACAGCACTTTCTTTTCCACCAGACAGGATGCCTTTATTTCAAATGTAAGTTTTATGTACTTACCAGGCAATAGGTACATTTAGTATTTTTTAGAGAAATCTATGACTTCTGTCACTTAGATTGCTTATAGTTGTTTCAATATATAAGCATCTACAACTTTGTTACTAATGGCAAATAAAATTTCCAGTAACACAAGTTTCCTATAGCATAAAATTCAAGTTTCAGATGATTTGTAATACATGAGAGATCACAATCCTGTTAATCCTACTAAATTCACAAACCATAAGGTAAAGTGGAACTTCCTTCTTCACCTCTCTACCCTCCCCAATAAAAAGATACATCATGATTTTCCCATAGAAATGGGCTCTGAACTATAATGTCTGATCCAAATGTTTATTTCTTTTTCTAGGTACAAATGGGCATTTGTTCCAGAAGTAGATACAAAGACTTCTACCATTCTTTCAGATTTAGAGGAATATCATCAAGAATGCAAACCACATGTTGTTAGAATCTTGGAACTTCTCAACCTAAAATATGGAGTAAACAAAAAATTTTTCTTTAAAACTTAGATGTATACTGTTAACTTTTCCTAAATTACAATGTAGATATGGTAAAACTCTTTTAGGTCAAATCTGACTTCAGCCAATCCAGTGATCTCATTTAGAATAGTTCTAATCCTAAGTCTGTACCACTCATGGACCATATGACAATTGACAAAATTAGGTTTATTTAATAATAGCATACAAAGTATATATTCAGCAAAGATATGGGACTGGTTTATTTGGGAGTTCTGAGGTGCAGTGGTACTAAGCTGACTAGGTATCTTTATTAAGTTCAGCATTAATATAGTAAGACCAACAGATTGCCATAGGTAGGGTGAACTGATTTCCAGGTTGAAAACATATCACATCAGAGCTCCTGTGCCAGTGAGATCAG